>NW_010521395.1:29412-45476 GCF_000687285.1 Phaethon lepturus | reverse complement strand
GGTCGGGGCAACCCTTGGTATCAGTACAGGCCGGTGACTTTGGGGGATACTGGTGGATGGAAAGCTGGACGTGAGCTGGCAATGTGCGCTCGCAGCCCAGAAGGTCAACAGTATCGTGGGCTGCATCCAAAGCAGCGTGGCCAGCAGGTCGAGGGAGGTGATTCTGACCCTCTACTCCGCTCTGGTGAGACCCCCTCTCGAGTCTTGCGTCCAGCTCTGGAGCCCTCAGCACAGGAAAGACCTGTTGGAGCGGGTGCAGAGGAGGGCCACAAAAATCATCAGAGGGTTGGAACACCTCTCTTATGAGGACGGGCTGAGAGAGTTGGGGTTGTTCATCCTGGAGAAGAGAAGGCTCCTGGGAGACCTTCTTGCAGCCTTTCAGTACTTATAAAGGGGGCTTTAGAAAAAAAGATGTGGACACACTTTTTAGCAGGGCCTGTTGCAATAGGACAAGGGGTAATGGTTTTAAACTAAAAGAGGGCAGATTCAGACTGGATATAAGGAAGAAGTGTTTGACAATGAGGATGGTGAAACACTGGCACAGGTTGCCCAGAGAGGTGGTAGATGCCCCATCCCTGGAACCCTTCAAGGTCAGGTTGGACGGGGCTCTGAGCAATCTGCTGTAGTTGAAGATGTCCCTGCTTACTGCAGCAATGTTGGACTAGATGACCTTTAAAGGTCCCTTCTAACTCAAACCATTCCATGATTTTATCATGACTTCTCCCCATTCTGTGTATGTGTGGTCTACTTCCCTCTAGGGGAAAGGTGCTGGGTGGGTAGGAGGTATCCAGTGCTACCCCAGAAATGCAGTTCACCCGTGACAGTTCATTTGTCTGATTATCAGTGAGAAGGTGGAACAGTTTAAAAGGTCTGCTTTTGCTGTGGTTTGGTAAATACAGTGAAACTTCAGGTAGGCACACTCAAAGCTAATTTAAATCTAGCTTACGCTGATTGGTGTTGTTTCCACAGCATCTGAGATGTTCGATGTTATGGAACTGTAAATAATACAAATTAAATAATACACAAGAGTTACAAGCCTCATTTGTATTGATGTTGCTACCTCTTGGATAGTTCACAGTGACCTTAGCCAGTGTGTTTAGATCAGAATGCAAGAAAAATTACACAGTATTCAGGTAAAACTGCAGAACAGCTTTTTAGGCAGGCAGATCATCACTCTCTCTTAAGCTCTGCCTTGGAGGCCAGGATTACCACTACTACTTTTTACAAATTTTTACAGAAGTGAACATCTTTTTTTATTACAAAAAGTGCAAACAAAGAGGCAAATGTTGCTGTAATCCAGCTTAATTTTGACAAAACAAAAAAGCTCAACTGCAAAATAAGCCAAAACGTGGATTGTTGCCACCTCTGATACTTTGTTCCCGTTCAAAATTGGGTTTCTTTTAGAGCTTTTTTCAGTTCAGTTTAAATAAAAGTCCTGAAAGAGGAAATGTTTCTTTGCGTTTGAAGGAAGCATACTGATTTGAGGCAACATGCATGTTTTTTGGGGAGTGCCAGTGAAATGCAAAAAGACCTGGTTGTTCATTTGGCTTACAGAGTGGGATGTTCAGGGTTTTCCGATCAGGTTGCATCTGGTGTTAGCAGCGTACTTGATCCTTGCTTAACCCTTTAAATTTCAGTATCACAGAAGGCACACTAGAGCCTTGCTGTCAATCAGAAGAGTTGCAATTAATGCCCGCGGCTTGTGAGCGGAAGCTTTTAGCTGGATGACTCCCCAGCCACCATGCTGCACTCCCACCTGAAGCCTGAGCACCTGGGGGGAGGATTTCTTCCTCTTCCAAACAGCTTCAGCTGTTCTCATTTTGTGATTGCATCTTGAGCGGTGTGTGTGACTTTATGAATAAAGAAACCTTTTTGACACAGCAATCTTTGCAGCTGAGGGCATGGTCTTTGAGAGGCTAAGAGCTGTAGGCGGTGCTTGGGAGATGGATGCTTTGCCTTCGTCCTTCTTCTCTGAATGTGAGCAGCAGCTGTGAAGGGAGAGCCACTTCCCATATTTTTATAAAATTTTTTTGTGCCTTGCATTATGGTGCTAGCAACAAGGGATGTGTAGATTTCTCCAACAGAAATCTTCAGATGAATTGTCGTGGATTAAACTTTGATGTAACAAGTTGACAAGGGGTAAATCACACTGATACAAATGCAGGTGTTTGTTCTTGGCCAAAATGGTAGGGTAAAATCTGGGAGGTATAGCAAAAGTGTGGTGCAGAGAGGTGAGGATTTCCCTGGGAGCCAGGGTTTGTGAAAGGGCTGTATAACTTGGGGAGGGTCTGGGTGGGAGTCCTATGGCCAGTGAAGACCCACGGCTCTTGCCCTCCTTGAGTTCTTGGCCATGCAAACTCACCCCCATTCCTGTTTGTAGGAGTGAGGGTGACTTCTGGAGGGATGGGATGGGGAAGGGCAGGCGTGGGAGAAAGTCACCGGCCAGTGGCTCTGCTCTTGTGCCAAATCCTGTCCCGTCCCCCACTCAGCACCCAAGAGCAGAGCCCCAGAGCTCAGGCTGCACTGGCGTCGGTGTGGGAAGCAGATGGGGAGGAGTGAGGTGCTGCGGGTGTTGCTTCCTTTTGATCAAGAGGTGCCTGGTCAGATTCACATGTGACGTGCTGCAGTCTTTGCTTGTGACAGATCTGGACTAGCCACAGCTCAAGGGCATGCTTAGGGAAGTCCACAGGGTAAGTGGCTGGTGGTGTTTAGAAATGTTATGAGTCAGCAGAACTAGAATTAGATTTGTTTTTATACGTTTTTCCCTTCCCCAAAAAATCCTAAAAGCACGCTTTTAATTTGCCTTGAATTAGCCTTTCCTTTGGTTTCACCTTGCAAGCATTTAACATTGCAAGACATTACGGTCTCTCAGTAGAAATTCAACGTTTCTGTGTTGTTATAGTAATGTGTATTGTAAAAGCCAAGAGAAATGACTGCCAGTCCAATTTGCTTCTGTGGTCCTTACAGATGCACTTTACTTTTACCTCTGTGACAGTGTTCCAGTACGAGCTTGGGTGATTTACCCAAGCAGGTTGCCTATGGACGGTGTACAGGTGCAAACACTGCTTTTCACATTTGTGATGTGGCCAGTGTAGAGGTTTGCACACTTTTGGGTACTCTGCAGCTTCACTGGCTGTTAATTTATGTTTACAGATTGCCGGAATAAGATTCCGTAGTTTGCAGGCAGAAGCAACAATTTTTCTCAGTAGGTTAGACTTCTGCACATCTGTCTGGTAGCAGCTGGAAGTGACTACTGAGGCAATAGGTATTTACAGATATTCTGCTGTGATCAGACCACACTTCACTTCCTTAAACCTTTGCTGTGTTATCCAAAATATTTATCTAAATGTCTATAGACAAATATGTGTTATTTGCTCTGTTCTTATTTCCATGTTCTCTCTTTCTTCCCCCGTTGCTGCAAGTCAGTAGAAACCAAGTTCTAATTCTAGCGTATGTCCTTATGTGCATTTTCTAGCACGCTTTTGCCTTCAGCTTGGCCACCCTTCCCAGCATTTCCTTTAGCTGGCCATAGCTCAGAGTTCATAACTTTCAACATTCTCACTACACAGAAGAGAAAGCTTATCCTCTGGTTTTGTAGAGTTTTACGAGTGTTGTGTAAGCCCCAGGAGAGCTGCAGAATTCTTCTGCAGCCTCCCAAAAGATGAGATGTGTGCACTGGGTTGAAGCATGGAGGAAGGATTGGAGCTCCACTGCCCGCTTGAAGAGTGCTGTATATTTTCCTGTCCTTCTGCAAGCCCGGTGTCATTGCCTTGGGCAAACACAGACATCTGAGCCTGGCTGGAGAGCACCTTGGAGGTGAGGACCAAGAGTTTCAATTTGAGAGTGGCATGGCTTACCCTTTCCCCAGTCCTCTTGGGAGCGTTTTTTCTGCTGAGTAAGGCCAACACAGTGTTCAGCGAGCAGAAGGACTTGATCTGCGGCTGAACTTTTTCGGAAGCCTGTGAAATTCTCCCACCACCTTTTTCCTCCTTTTGTGTCATTGCACAGCTTGTGCAGTTGCAGAAAGCAAATGATTTTAAGTGTTTGAAGGTGTAAAGCTGCCCAAAACAGCTTCTTACAGGAAGAAAAATACCAAACAAAGGCAGTGAAATACTCCAGTGGAAAAACCTGACCTTTTTCTGGGTGGGATACAAATATTGCTGTCATGGATCTATCTAGCAATCTGTCTTCTGGCCCAGCAGTAGATAAAAGCAGATTCAGAGAACAGAGTGATGGTCACAAGAAACGTTTTTATTGGTAAAATTTTCCTGTCAGAAATCTCAGCAGCTGGTAATTGCCTGACGTCATGGTTCCAGGGAATTTAGCTTTCCATCTGTATTTATGTACTGGCGAAGGTAACTGAAAACTCTCAATAGCCAGCTGGTTGCCTAATTTCTTCTTGAATCCTGCTGAGCTCATGGCCTTTCTGGTACCTTATGACAGGCTATGCATTGTGTAAGAACACTGTTACACAACATGAATGTGTTTCCCTTTGTTGCAAATCTGTTTTCTTTGGACATCCCTTGCTTTACAGGTGCAAAGGATAAATAAAAACATCCATTTACCTTCTCTGAATCATTCAGTACTGTGGGCCCCAGCCAATAAGCACCCTAGCCAGGTTAGATGTTGTGTATGTGTGTGTATATAGGCCCAGTTGTGCGATACAACGTCTGGTGCAACAGTCCAGATGTGTGTGTTGGTTGCAAGATGAGATCAGTCTCTATTAATTTCCTCAGGAGTCTTCTCGCATGTAGAAGAGAAGGTGCAAACACTTTACAAAACAAGGCAAGATGGCAATGCCAAGCTCCCTTCCTAGTATAAAATCTTAGTGCAAAAGATGGAACGCTGCTCCTGCATATGGTATGGTAGCACCCAAGAAAAAAATACTCATGGGTAAGCTAACTAGAGGTAGCATCTGGTCAGTGCTACCCCAGGTAGGTGCTTCGGGTAGCTCTAGGTGCCTGTTCCAGTCTGCCGTGTGTCATTCGTTCCCTCCTCCTCCAGAAAGGACTGGGTGTACAGCCCGCTGCTATGCCTGGGGGGGACTTCGAGTAACGCATGTGGCAAGAAATAGGACTTTTGCACTTGAATCAAAACCTGATGAGATTTGTGATGGCCCTTCTGTCCCAAGGGGTTTCATTCCCTGGTCTCTAACTGTTCCTCAAGAAATCCTGGTCTTTTGCAGAAACTAACTTCAACCTGGTTAGAGGCAGATGATTTGTGCCTAAAGAGCAAAGCTGTTGCTCTCGTACTCTTATACTAAGCCTGGCTGTGGAGTGTCTCGGAGGTAACGAGACAGTATGAATTTAATGTGAAAAGGGTGGAGCAGGAGGGACGGTGGGATATCAGTAGTGGTGAACTGCACTGCTGGAGGGATGTTAGAGTGCTTAAGAGTGGTTGGTGTCACACATGGCCTGACTCTGTCTGGACCACTGTGATGATGGTGATATAGTGTGTGTTGTAAAAAAAAAACAACAACAAAACAACCAAACCACCAAAACAACAACAGACAAACAGATGGGGCTGTGGATGTAATTGCTGGCTCCTCATGCTCTCATCTGATCAGATGCTGGCCAGGATCAGTGGGAGATCCTCCATAAACAGAGAATTCAGTGGAGGACCTGAGATTTCTCGCTAGTGCTCCTTAATTCCTTCCTCCACAGGGAATTTGAACCATATCACAACAGTCTTTTGATTTCTATGACCTCTTTATATGGCACAATAATGTCTCATGGTTGGCAGTGCTGAAAACACAGCCTCAATTCAGGGAGCTGAGTGTGGATCCTTTGCTCATCAGCTGCAAAGAGGGAGTCCCCAGTGCTGTCCAGGTAATTTCTCGCACATCCTGGTCTAACTTCAGACTGCACTGGGTTCCAGTGGTCTAGATTGGCAGTTTCAGACAGGGAAGCATGGGACGATGGCTTTTTTGTTGGTTAGCCTAGAAACAGAATGTTTGGCACTGGGTAGAAGCTGGCCAGGGCTACCATGGATAGAGGTATTTTGGAGCAGTGGAGGATATGCTTTTTTCCCCCCCCTCCTTTTTCTTTGTCCAGACTCTCTTTTGCCTTTTTGAAGGAGTTAGAGAGGAAGGGAAGATTCACTTTGTGGGTGAGATCATCCCTGTTCAGGCATGAGTGGTAGCCAGGTTTGTCCTTGGTAGCCAGGGAGACCATTGGGCCAGAGGCACAGGGTGGTCTTCACAGAGACATCACACCACACAGGTCGTCTCCCTCCAAAGGAAAAAAGGGGGCAAGTTAGCTGTGTTTCCCTCCCCAGGGCTTCTGTCACATGGCTGGAAACAGGGCTTTGGCTAGGAGCAGCGTTGGAGAGTGACTTTTCTCCAGGAACATAGGTACAGGAAGGAAGTGGGCAAAGGGGAGACCTGGATTAGACATTGAGCTGGGATTACTTTGGAGAAGAAGTGAGGGGAAGCACCTGCTGGCTAAGGGGGAAGGTGGGACTTTTGGCTTCGTGGTGAGAGAGATCTGGGGGGTTTTTTTGTTTGTTAGCCTACCTGGAGGCTGTTTGTAAAACCTTGTCATGGTTTACAGAGCTGCTGAGCTCTGGCTTCCACAAAATACATACATGTTAGCTTACCCTGCTCCTTTCCCTGGTCTGTACCTGGTACCCCCAGGTGAAACAAGACAGTGGCATTTTCTTCTCTTTTCTGTTGCCCCCAGAAGAGAAATATCAAGGAGAAAGATGCACAGGGAAAGGGAAAGTCAAGGAGAACAGACTAATGAAAAGGCAACCTGCTAAGGCAGAGCTGCTTAACTGAAGCTACAGCTTGCAAGACCTGACATTGGTGGGAATGCTAAAGATGCCTAAGTTAGTCTTGCATTGAATATAGCGTAAGTGTTGTATTCACACATCAATACTTGATTTTACGTGCATACATGGGATTTGCCAACATCTGAGCCACTTCTGGTGGCCCCACTGTTTTATTCACTCTGAAGTATTCTTTTTGAAAAAAATCACTCTGAAGTGAACAGCTTCTTCTCAAAAGAAAATATGTGAGCTGTTGAATTTAGAGACAAAGGAGAGCTTAGTTTAAGCTAAGTAGGGGTAGATTTAATGCTGCACCTGGATGTGGACTCTGGTCTAATTTCAATTCAGGGTTAGCAACAATGCTGCTTGCACTCAGCTGGTAAAGCAAAACTATGTGTGAAGACGATCACTGTATTTAGCTTTTATTGTGGTAACGCCTCAGCTGTTAAGTTGCTACACAGGAATGTTATTATATACACTGCTGCATAAAAAGAGGCCGTGTGTGTGTTTTTGCAGTCGCATCAGAGGTTGCGTCACATGGCAGAGAACAGGATAGATGCCTTATTGCTCACTACTACCCCTCCTGCCTTCAGAAGGTTACACTATATACTGATTGCAGTGGATGGAAGTGCTATGTCTTCACCCATCTCTTTCTTCAGGGCAGGTTAGCAGTATTTTCCAGAAGAAATCTGGACACAGGGAAGACTTTGGTCTTGTCAGATCCTGTTGGGGGAGGACAGGAAGGAAATTTGTTTCCCCTTGGACATCTTCATGGGCCAGCCCCAATGTTAGAGACAAGGAGGATGCTCTGACTGAATTCTGAACCTTTCGGTTTAATGCTTTATTTTTTTTTAAATACTAATGTCTACAATGAAGCACACATTCTTTGCAAACTCACAAGAGATCCCCTTGCTGCTCCCATTGAATCCTCTGGAGTTACTCAGGAAAACAAACAATCCTTCCTACTCACATGAGGACAGTCATGTTTCTGCCGGTTCAGGGGTTGCGGCACCTCATTTTGTGACTCATAAGAAATTAAAAAAATGTTTGGAAAATAAACAGTGGGAGTCTTGTTCCAACACTCTTATTTAGCTGGAAATCATCTGAAATCTGAGTTGGTTTATTGCCTTCAGGTCAGCTAATTCAGGGTAATGAAATATTTGCCCATTATTGTGGTAAAATCTGTCTCGGAATTAACAAGATGATTAAGAAGAAACTGCAGATTTCCAGTGCGCTGCCCTGCTAAGGTGGTGTTTATTCTGTAGACAGACCGGTGTGCACATGTCTTTGTTAGAAGCTGGAACTGCCTCTGATGCTTTGTTCCTGATTTAAAATACCATCATGTCTCTGTTGTCTTGCAGAATGAAGAGACACAAGTGTCCCTACAAGTGTCCTTCACGAAGGAAGATCCTGATCCTGTGTGTTACCGGGTGGCTGATTGCACTGCTGAAGCTTCTCCATGTCGAAAGACACTTTTTTCCCTCTAAGGGCATTTATTTGGTTGAGCACTTCTTAAGTACTTCTTCTTACATTAGAAACAGGTATTCCTACCTTAGAAATGAGTTCCAGTATGAAATTAATTGTTCGGCTATATATGAACAAGATCCCCATGAAATTGGCAAGAGTTTAGAGATAAGAAGAAAAGAGATAATTGATTTAGCTGATGACGATGTTGTGGCAATAACGAGTGATTGCCACGTGTATCGTTCACTTAGGAAATACCACCTAAAACCTGTTTCTCCGGAGGAGGAGGGTTTTCCAATTGCCTATTCTTTGGTTGTTCACAAAGACGCAGCAATGGTAGAAAGACTCATACATTCACTGTACAGTCATCAAAATATTTACTGCATTCATTATGACCAAAAAGCAGCAAAAAGTTTCAAATCTGCTATGAACAACCTAGCTAAGTGTTTCCCCAATATTTTTATTGCGTCAAAATTGGAGACAGTGGACTATGCACATATTTCACGGCTGCAAGCAGATTTCAATTGTTTGTCTGATTTGATGGACTCTTCAGTTCCCTGGAAGTATGTTATTAATTTGTGTGGCCAAGATTTCCCTTTGAGATCCAATTTTGAGCTGGTCAGCGAACTGAAGAAACTTGGTGGAGGAAACATGCTGGAAACTATAAAGCCAAGCAGTAGCAAAAGAGAACGATTTACTTATCACTATGAACTTATGAAAGTGCCTTATGAGTACATGCAGATGCCTGTAAAAACCAGCATTTCCAAGAATCCACCACCTCATAATATTGAGGTATTTGTAGGCAGTGCCTATTTTGTTTTAAGCCGAGCATTTATTCAATATACACTTGGAAGCTCTCTGGCAAAAGATTTCTTTGAATGGTCAAGGGATACATACTCTCCGGATGAACATTTCTGGGCCACTCTTGTACGTGTTCCTGGGGTCCCTGGGGAGGTTCCAAGGTTGGCCCAGGACATAACAGACCTACAAAGCAAAACTCGTCTGGTGAAATGGAATTATCTTGAAGACCATTTGTATCCTCCCTGCACTGGTACCCATCTTCGCAGTGTCTGCATCTATGGGGCCGCAGAATTAAGATGGCTTCTGAATTATGGGCACTGGTTTGCCAACAAGTTTGACTCCAAAGTAGACCCTGTCCTGGTAAAATGCTTGGCAGAAAAACTAGCGGAACAACAGAAAGAGTGGGTATATTTGTCCTCCGATAAATACTTCCTGCACATAAGTCCTGTGAATGCCTCGTTATAGCAGCACTGTCTTCCCGGCTGTCAGTACTGTGTGCTGTTACAGCACAGCGCCTGCAGCTCCTCTGCCTTGACCCGCTGCAGGATGTAAGCGAGCGAAACGTCTGTTCTGCATAAAGCTCAGGGCCCTGGAGAGCCGGGTGCCTGGCCATTTATTTATGAAAAGTCATGCCTCTCTGATTAACTGTTTTGTAACTTGCCACAATAATCTTGTAATTGTTCTTCAGGGTGACTTGGAGAGGGTGAGGTTTGCTTTTGGAGGCTCTGGCGCTGGCTGCCCCAGTGGAGTATTTCAGAAATGTGTTTTACATCAAGTATGTTTGTGTCTTTCCGAAGAAACTCCGACACGTCTATCTGCCTGTCCCCTTTTCCTTCACTTTTGTTTTTCTTAAAGGTATGAAACAAAGACCTCTATATCTGCTACCTCAGGAAAACTGGAAGCTCATGGACAAAACCAAGAGATGAGCATGACACCAAATGATCTGTGTGGCCTCACCTGCAAGTCCCACACTTCCTGTCTGTGGGAGGTAACAAAGATCTTTGCAAAGTGACTATGACTGGATGATATAAGGGAAAGAAGATCCTTAGATACCGCATTGTCCGTAGCATCGTTCTTTTCTCCCAGCTCATCTGTCCATTGCTTTTCCTGCTGTGAAGCATGTGCTCAGGTGCCATGCCATGCCTATAAAATCGGTGGTGGTTGATTGAAACAGAATTATGTGCTGTTATTCCTCAAAGGCAGTATACTAGCGTGCCCTAAGGGCAGCTCTGCAGCTCCTTAGAGTAGACATCCATGCCAAAAGAGGTCTGTCTTCATTTCTGTCTCTGCCTGTAGAAATATTCTCCTGTGAAATCCCAGTCCTCTTGAGACAGTATGTCTACACACAGTAGATAACAAATGCTATTTCTAAGTAGTGTTCAGCAATGTGGTGCTATGTTGCAATGCAAAACATGCGAAGTCGAGTGGTAATTATAAAAATAGCCATATTACAGAAATGAAGACCCTGTGTAGAAGCATCTTTCTGTGCAAGTCTCATGGCCGTGTGCCAACACAATCCCAAGCTGATGGGTGCCTGAGCAAGCCTTGGTTCAGCTGTAGAGCAGCTGCTCTCCAACAGCCTTCCCATGGCCCTGCCAGGCCTCCTGGTGGCGAAGCGGCCCCGGAGCCTCCTCACAGCCGGGCTCCCCACACTACAGCGTGAGGGAGGTGTTTGTTAGTGCAAGGGTCTCTGCAGAAACTTGCACCTCAGAAATGCCTCTTGGCATTTGGGGGGTTTCTCTGGAACGTTGCTCTGCCACAAGTTCAGTTTTGGTGATTCCAGTAGTCCCTGGGGTCTAGTTTGCTCCATACTGCTGTCCTTTTTCTACCCATCTGGCTTTTACTAAGGGGCCTCTTCCCATGAGTGACTTTGGGATATCTGGTCTTACTGATCCACAGATTTTGCTGCAATAACGACCATGTCTCGTACCCATGAGAAATCTTTGTTTCTTATTTGAGTTGAGAGAACCGAGTAATTTTTTGGCCTCAGTTTTTATTTATAAATTTAGTCATGGTCAAGACATCTGTGGCTTAAGATTGAGTTTGAGAGGCAGGAGTTGCAGGCCTTTTTCCGCATTCGTGACACTGTTTTCCTGTGAGACCTTAGACAAGTCACCTGAGTTTTCTGTTGCAGCTGTTCCAGCTGTAGAATGGGGACAACAATGTTCTATTATCTTGCTAAGCACTTCAAGATCTATGGGTGTTGTGGGTTGGTTGCACAGTACTAATTGCTTATCAAGCTATTTATGGAGTCTGTGGACACACAGGTCAAGTATTTCTTTGATGTACTGTTTTTGAAATAAATTAGGTTTATTTTTAAAGTGTGTGTTGCTTACTTCAGTCACTTGCCATGTCTGCTCAGGGCTGTCTTGACTTGTTGTGATTTATAGACACCTTTTAAAACATGAAATATTGACAGTATTTACAGATTCATACATCAGTACTTGTGTATAAAGCAGAGAGTTCCCACGTGGAAAAAAGTTAATAAAAGAGGATGTTAGGATCCCAGAGGGCCAAGTCACAGCCTTCTGTACACATAAATTGATGTTTATTGATATATTTAAATTTTTTTATTTAGTTAAACTGGCTTTATGTATGTATATACACACAGCCCCGTTTGTGTTTAATTTGAGTTGTTTGCTCTACCACAAATTTATAAAAACAATCCACCAGCACATTAGACTTAAGTAAATAATTTTAATCAACATGCAATCTTGTGCTACTTTGACTGAATCAGGTTGAATGATACCTGTAATTTAACTAGTTTGAAATAAGGCAGGCTCATGCTTCCACGGTAGTGAAGAAGTGGGTGCAGAGATGGCACAGTGTGAGACAGCATCACCCGTTACAGCGGTGTGTTTGCTAGCTGGGGAAGTACAAGCTGTACAGATGTAGCTGCAACCTTATGAAGTGTTGATTTTCTGCCAGGCTCTTTGATTTCTCTATGGCTAAAGTGTACTAATCTTTATAGTAACAATCGTTCTTAGAGAAGGGAGAACGCAAAAGCCGTGAAACTTTGGACGAGGCATTTTCTGAAGTGAGACAGGAAGGAGCCAGGTGGTATGTTGTAAAGGGAGACAGGGACATTTTCTGGCTACAGAGCTGCTGTGTGTGTGTCTCAGCAGAGATTTGCTTAAGAGGAAATGCTTGCATATAGCATGGCTGCCACTGCCATCTCTGATTGAGGTAAGCTAGTCTTGAGTTAGTACATTTCGAAAACAAAGATAATTTAGGAAAAAATGCCTGGAGCCTGTATCAGTTTCTCTTGTAAAATTTAAGTGCTCTGAAAAATCTTGAAAATTTACTGCAGCTTGACTAAGGGGTTACAAAAGACTTAGGAGACTGTGCTAGTTGCTATTGGAGAGGGCAGAATAAGGAGCCTCTGATTTTTTTGCTCAAGGCAGGTCAATAGTTTTTAATGATGCTTTCTGTGTTATTTGTAGAAACCAATTTAAAGATGTGCTAATTTAAAAAACTAGTGACTGACTTCCACCTTGCATCTCAAGTGTTTGCTGTAACACGTATGAGTTTATTTAAAAGGCTCTTTCCTGGGCTACAATTCAAGACTTCATTGTGATTTAATTAAAGGCAGCAGCTCTTCTATTGCTGAGCCTTTTTTCTCTGCCTGAGTTTGTTCTCTGAGATGGAAAGAATGGCAAGTCTAAGCTTTACCTGGGGCAATGAGAAGATTAGAGAGTATACAGAGATACTGCAGGTGGCATTATTACCACCATAGCATGACAGCTGGGAAATAAGAAAAACTGCATCTTTTACTGTAGAGGTTTGAGTCACCATTTATTCATAAATGTAATAGGAATTGGAAATCATACAGTTGGAAACAACTACATGCAAATATTTTAGCACTCAGTTGCTAGGGGCCATAGGAACTAGGATGAAAAGACAGATAGTATGTGCATTTTTATCTGACACATGGAAAAACTAGCTGTAGATGAATTGCAAGACCTTAGCAGGAAAGTAGAAGTCATGTTACAGAAGTTCAAAATGGCAGAATTGAAGGCATCATCTTATTTTTGCCAGGAAATGTTATGCTTGTTTTTTCTTTCCTGCAGTTATTTTTTACCTTTTAATACAACAGTCCCAGCTCCCTTATGGCCTTAAGATACCCATATCAATTATATTTTGTCACTTACTTTTCATTTACTCTAAGCTGCTTTGGAGTCCAGAACCTGCTTTCTGTCCTATGGCAGGTCCAAGGCCTCTTAATACAATCAGCATGTGGCATGGCTGAATTTCCATTTAATTTGCTTTAGCAGGATACATGCATATGCTCAGCTACCCTGGACCTGAACTGGTACACGGGTTAGTGAGCTTCCATCACTAGGAGATTACCCATATTTTACTTCACTTGTATTTCAAGAAAAAATTATCAAAGGTATCCTTTGTTCTTATGCCAAACTTAACTTCCTTCTCTTGTCTTGAATTCTGCTTGGTATAGGCTATATGTAAAAAAAAAAAAAAAAAAAAAAAAAAAAAAAGCTGTGTCAAGAAGATACACCCAAAGGAGTAAAATTATGTGCATCACAAAAAAAAAGGAAAAAAAAAAATTGGTTTGGAAAAATCATTTCAAGTAATTGAAAAAACAGATGATGCTGGGACTGAACAGGGATAAAATACATGCAGCTGTTACCACAGCCAGTTGGAGAGTCACTTCTCTGACTTTTGTATTGCTAATAATGTTCTTAAAAATGCACTCTTATTTCCAAACTTTTGCTCAACTGGGGTGTGAATGCCTGCAATTGCCAAAGCTTCATCCCTCTCCTTTGCAGAGCAGCGTTGCACCCTGTGAAACCATGAGCAGGTTTAGATAGTTTATTTCCTTGCCAAGCCTCAGATTCCAGACTTCCTAGAAGGTAAAGCAGAACCAGAAAATCATCTGGCCGTTGGCACGTGAGTGACGGGACAACGCACCCTCCCGAGGATGGAGCTGCCTCCAGAAACCGAGCCGGAGCAGGAGTCAGCCCACTCAGCCAGTGGAGCAAACCGCTGGTTTCATTCATTAGAGCACATCAGCACTATAATTTTCAAGACCAGCCAGCTAATTGTATTATCTGTGGTGTTTTCATTGGCTGAAGAATCTTGGCGTTCTCTCTTATGGCTTTCATAAATGAAGATTTATTAAAAATCTCTGTACATATATTTTTGGGAACAGACACAGTATGTCTTCTTGTACTGCATGCCTTGTCCTCGTTTGAAACCAAGGCAGCCAAATCAGGTTCTGAAGTCATAAAGCCATAAAGAGCTGAAGACATGAAGAACTGAGTCATCCTAAAATTAAGTAGCTGTAGCAATTTGCTTCTCTATTGTCATTAAGTTGATAGTTTTATATTCAGTTTCAGAAACCTGCAGCATTTCATAAATTGGAATAGCAAGAAGTGGAGATATTAAAGAAAAATTTACCCGGAGCACTTACCTGGAAGTTTTTCTTTTGGTCTACGAGAAGTGAGCCACTTTCATTTCTGCTGGACAGACACGCACACCACAGAGCTGCTGCTGGCACCCCGGCACCGTTCCCTCCTTCCCCAGCGCCTCACACCCGGTGAGGGGGCAGAAGAGGTGGCCTCTGTCCCACCACGCTAGAAATAACCCTTTGGGCAGTGATCCTACCGAGCAGCATTTAAAGGCTGTTGTTGGAGTAGATAAACATGACAGACGATGAGCTAAAGAGTGGAGACAAGGGCTGGTCTGCGGTGGATCCCAACAAGAAAAAAGACTCAGGCTTGCAGAGATGTTCCCCTCAGATGATCAGATGCAGAAAGTGGAGGTTTGGGTTGCGTTAAGGAAATGCATTGCACTCCACAAGCTAGCTTAACCTGCAGCAGGAAATCCTTCCTTAGTCCAAAAGTGTTTGTCCACCATTTCATTAAAACAGAGTTTTCTCTGCTGTCATTAATTCTACTATTTTTGTTTGGTTGGGGTTTTTTGACATACTTTTTTCAAATCTACTTCAAATTTCTTAACAACTGAACTTCTGAGTTCTGCATGGTGTTCATGTCCAGTTGAGGGGTAGAGTGACATGAGCTTGATTTGACAAGGGTTTCAGCTGTCTTAGAGGCTTTCCACAGTTGCTGGGTTAGCTGATGGTAGCATGAAGTTTGGGTGTTGCTCACAGACAGTTTAAAATTAAACGGAAATGTTTCCTGCTAAACAAGGGGCACTTTGCGTACTGAGAGAGATGGCTCTGAATATCCATTCTCCTGGCAGCTGATGCCTTCTCCTCCAACAGAAGCATGATGAGGCAGTGAACCCTTGTCCTCCAGAAACTGCAGTGACTGGAGGGCTATAAGGGGAGAGGATCCACATCCTTTTTCGGGTGCTGTTAATTGAGCCGAGTGTCCAAGGTTGGGTTAGCTGGCAAGACTGGTGAGAAGATCATGGTTGTCCACCCAGTCAAGGCATACAGAATCACAGAATCATTAAGGTTGGAAAAGACCTTTAAGATAATCAAGACCAACATCAACCCAACACCACCATGCCCACTAAACCATGTCCCGAAGTGCCATGCTCACACAGGAGGCTGAGAGGAGACCTTATCGCTCTCTACAACTACCTGAAAGGGGGTTGTGGTGAGGTGGGTGCTGGTCTCTTCTCCCAAGTAACTAGTGATAGGACAAGAGGAAATGGCCTCAAGTTGCACCAGGGGAGGTTTAGATTGGATATTAGGAAAAATTTCTTCACTGAGAGGGTGGTGAGGCGTGGGAACAGGCTGCGCAGGGAGGTGGTGGAGTCGCCATCTCTGGAAGTGTTCAAAAAACGTGTGGATGTGGCGCTTCAGGACATGGTTTAGGGGACATGGTGGCGCTGGATTAATGGTTGGACTTGATGATCTTGAAGGTCCTTTCCAACCTAGTGAGTCTGTGATTCTGTGATTCTGTGACATTTTTCCTATCATCTAGTCTCAACCTGCCCTGGCGCAACTTGAGGCCATTGCTAGTTACCTGGGAGAAGAGACCAGCACCCACCTCACCACAACCCCCTTTCAGGTAGTTGTAAAGAGTGTTGAGGTCTTCCCC
>NW_010521395.1:26847-29105 GCF_000687285.1 Phaethon lepturus | reverse complement strand
AAGCCTGTAGCGTTGCATGGGGTTGTTGTGACACAAGTTCAGGACCTGGCACTTGGTCTTATTAAACCTCATACAGGTGACCTCAGCCCATCGATCCAGCCTGTCCAGATCCCCCTGCAGAGCCCTCCTGCCCTTGAGAAGATCAACGCTCCCAATCAACTTGGTGTCATCTTCAAACTTACTGAGGGAGCACTCAATTCCCTCATCCAGATCATCGATAAAGATATTGAATAAGACCAGCCCCAGAACCGAGGCCTGGGGAACACCGCTTGTGACCGGCCACCAAGTGGATTTAACACCATTCACCACGACTCTCTGAGCTCGGCCATCCAGCCAGTTCTTTACCCAGCGAAGAGTAAACCTGTCTAAGCCACGAGCCGCCAGTTTCTCCAGGAGAATGCTGTGGGAGGTGCTGTCAAAGGCTTTACTATAATCCAGGTAGACAACATCCACAGCCCTTCCCTCATTGACTAGGCGGGTCACCTGTCATAGAAGGAGATGAGGTTAGTCAGGCAGGACCTGCCTTTCACGAACCCATGCTGGCTGGGCCTGATCCCTTAGTTGTCCTGCACATGCCCTGTGAGTGCCCTCAAGATGAAGAGCTCCATAATCTTCCCTGGTACTGAGGTCAGGCTGACAGGACTGTAGTTCCTGGTGAGGGAAGTACCTGCTCAGACAGTTCAGTTAAGATTTGGCTGGTTTTGCACAGAGTCAGAAAGTGATGCCATCTCAGAGTGCTATCAGTCAAAGGGTAGGGCATCCAGCAGCTTCTCTTGTCTCCAAGGTTGGTATGGGGTGTGTTTGAAGACTGGAATGCCAAACCTGGTGCGGGTTGTGCTGCTGAATCCACCGCTGGGTGATTACATTGCTTCACAACAAACTGGTCCTGAAGTCTTTCTAGGATTGGATTCATTCTCCTTTTCTCTGGCTGCTGGGTAAATGCTCCTGCAAAATCCTTTTTCTTTTCTGTTTTTTATTGAGTTTGTTGTTGTGATCAACCATTTGATCATGTTCTTCATTTTTGTGATAAGTACAGAAAAGCAAATCCATATGTGTCTCCTTGCTGAGGAGTCTTGGAAGGCAAAACTGGACCATTGTTCATTGCTGCAGTTGACCCCACTGAAGTGAATGAACCACGTGCAGAATGTTGAATGGAAACAGAGTTATGGATGAGTGACTTGACCAGATAGAAGTAGAATAACACCCAGAGGGAAGGGAAAGGAGCCAAAAGAAGTTATGTCAGTGTTTCTGATAAAAGAGATAGCTGCCTGTCTTTACCCCCAAGCAAAAAAGAAACTTGATCTTGGGCCATAAATGCAGAAAATTAACAAATCAACTATTACAGTATTGCTTAATCTAGCAGACAGAAGTGTAATGGAAGTCTAGTGGCTGGAACATGATGCCAGATATTAGCAATAGAATTCAAATTATAACTCTTTTTTCAGCAAAGGAATTTGCCTTTGGAAAAAATTGCCAAGGAGTATGTTGGATCCTGTGTCATTTGAAGATACTGGTAGTCGAGCTGTAACTTCAAGGCTTGATGTGGGAATTAGTCTGATTTTTCATGTAGAAGGCAGGCTGTATTTGATCAAGGCTGCAGATAAAATAGTAGAATCAACTTAGGAGAAAATACAGCTAAATTCAAGTGGCAGTTGCTCATATTGACCATTACAAACATGAAGGGCCCTTGCATTAATTAGCACCAGTGATGGTGGTCTACACATTAGAGTGGATAGCTTTAATTTTTCTCCTCTTCTTGAAACAGATGAAGCCCTACTAGTGGAAGTTACACCTATTTAACAGTGCCTATCCTTATGTAGTTTGTTCTTGTTAGGAAGGAGAATAAGCAATGAAGAGGAAGATCATCAGTATAGCACATACACAAGCAGCTACATCAGCAACAAATCATAAGCCCAATCAAAGATATTAGACCAATACAGACATTTCAACTTAAAGGTCTGAAGACCTGCGATCAAGGAACCTGGTGTGGGCCCAGTGATCCAAATTGGTAACTGTGGGCCCTGGGACTTGAAGTGTTGGCGCTCAGGTGTCAGCCACAGCTGACAATGCTCCTGGCTTGGGTATGTGGGAAAGGTCTGCAGCTGCCACTTGTGGTTGTTGGTCCTGCAGCAATAGCATGCTGTACATGAACTTTCGTGCTACAGCCTTCTGTACCAACGCACCTATGCAGAGTCTTGGTTCACAAGCTAAAGGGAAGTTAACAGCCAGTGATGCAAACTTCGTCTAAAAGCCAAGCT
>NW_010521395.1:0-26816 GCF_000687285.1 Phaethon lepturus | reverse complement strand
CTGCTGAAAATCAACATCTGCAACTGAAGTTAATGCAGAGGTGCCGCTACTGCACCATCACACCCTGACTGCTCCGTGGTGTAAGGTAACCGCTTTCTCTCCCAGCACAATCCCACTTCAGACTTCAAAGTGTTTCTCCTCGCTGTTTGTTGCCTCCACAGGAATCCTGTTCCTGGCACCAGGTTACTTTAAAAACTATATACAGGGCTTACTCAAAGGCTTTCTGAGAAGCCTAATTCTTGACAGTTGCAAAACAACATTTCCTGTTCCAGCAACGTTTTTTCCATTTCCCGAAACAGCGTTTTAAACTCTAGTTTGCCAGGCTCTGTGGGGGCCCCCTCAGAGAAAGATTAAAATTTAATTAAATATTAGGAGGAAAGAGAAATGGTTGAAGTGTGAATGAGCCACGGATGTAAAATGGAATTTCTGCTAGAAATTCTGGCTGTTGTCTCAGGAGCATGTGCCTGTGCTCTCGGCATCGAGGGACTGATCCCTTCCTGCTGTGGCTGCAGCGACTCAGCTTGGTGTTTTGCTTGTTTTCCAGTGTCAGGAATGGCCTCTATGGCAAATCAGTTTTACACTTCTGCTGGCAAATGTCTTAAATATTTAACGACTCTGAAATGGGTTTCGATGCGTTAGGGCAACAGGAGTGTTAATACCGTGGTCCTGCAGCTGCATTGGACCGGTCAACTGGTTTGTCCCCGTGGGTAAACCGCATTACCCTACATTTATGAAATGTTTGGTTGATAATTAAATTGGCTAAAAAAAATTCTGTTTGTATAAGATACTGCTCAGGGAGCAGGGCTGCTCTGTGAAGACAACGGTGTCTTCTGGGACCGGTGGCAGCGCTGGGGGACCTGCTGCTGCAGGGGGGTTGTGGGAGGGAGGCGCGGAGGGGCGTTCCCCTGGGGACGGCTGTGCCGGCCCAAGCAGAGGGAGCAGGGAGGGCTGCAGCCCCCCCGCCGCTGGGCGAGGAGGGAGAGACGTGGGGCCAGCTGGGGCGGCTGGGGCTTGCCAGGGGGGCGCGGGATCGCTGGTGCCGTGGGGGAAAAGCAGGGGCTGGGGAGAGGCAGAGAAGGGAGTTTCTGCGGAGGGGAGCTCCTTGCAGAGTACCTGTAGGATCCGGATGGCTCGAAGGCTTTTTTTCTTTCTTTTTTTTTTTTTTTTTTTCAATAGGCATTTTGTTGTTTTAGCTTTTGTCAGTACTTTTCCATTATTACTTTTATTGCTTTGAAAAATGCGGGTTATCTAAGATGACCTCCAATTTAAGGTCCGGGCCAATGCCTTAATCACATGCCTGGGGCCTTACCTTCTTCCTGGATCCCTATGTAAAGAAACAGCAATTTGTGAGGGCTTGAATATAGTCAACATAGTGCCAGTGTGTGTATGCTGGCTTTATTGTGCTCAAGTGAGCCATTGTTAAAGTGGTATTGCTTTTGTCTCTGTCCCTTCCCATGCCTGTACAAAGGTGTAAATTCAAGCAGCCCCTGAATTTGGTGGTTTTGATACTGCAAATCACAAGGTGTGAGAGCACAACATGAGTGATACTATGAGGAATAAGAGACAAGACATCACTGGTGCAGAATATCTCTAGGAAAAAAGCATTAAAAAGTACAAAGAAATTGGTTTTGCTTGGGTTCTGCTATGACAAAGCCATTTAAATAATGTTAGTTAGATGCTAATTATATTTTGATTTGAAGCAAAGCTCTGAGCTTGATAGTGAATTACTATGAGGCTTTGAAGAAGTTACCAGTAAACTTGTCAAAAGATGCCTGCTGAAACAGCTGTTCTACAGAATACTGGACTTTTGATTCAGTTATTTCTTCTGCAACGATATTGACTCTCCTGTGAAAAAAGGTAAATTTTAAAGATTCCCCTTGGTTTTGTCATCGCATGAATACGAATAACTCAGGTTTTCAGGTGAAACATTTTCCCAGTTTCCCAGTGAAAGTATGTCTAGTTGCTGTGAGGTTGTAATAGGTAGCATGCTATATTGGAAGTGACTATTTCTGTTTGCAACATGTGTTGAAGAACAGAAGTGCTAATGAAAGTTATAGAAACAAATCTCAAGGAGGGTTTAACCAAATATTAATAACTTGATGACATGTATATACTCTTCAAATCCTCTCCAAAATATATTTATCCTTCTGCTGGCTCCTTTTCTCATCTTCCTCTTCTGGCTTGTCCTATGTGGCACCCTTTTCTGCATTTGTGGCTGGGTAAATTCTACTCTGCAGCCTGTCTGCAATACCACTTGTCCAGATAAACTGAAGAAGGATGAATTACCAAGGTGCATACTGCCTTTGACCAGGATAAAGGAAAACCTCCTTCTCATATTTTTCAAAGCTGTGGTCTAAAATAAGCAAGAAAGCAATATGAACAGGAGCTAAGACTTTGGACTGGGCTACCTACACAGCGTGCACAGAACTGGAGCATTCAGAGTATGTACTTAAATTCTGAGACTTGATGTCACCTTCAGTATTAAGAGTGTAAATGATTCTTGCAAAGCAAGCTAGCAGTAAATAATAAACAAGAGTGGTACCTCTATTCGGAAGTAAGCCTCCTGGAAACACTCTGTGGCTCTGTGTATCTGTACATACGTCCTTGTTACCTCCCTGCCATGAATAAACATTTGACTCACTGCTTGGCTCATAGATTTTCAATCAGCCCATGTATGGTGAATAATGCAACAGTTATCCATGTGATACTTATTTCTAGATGCTGAAAGTTGGTTTTGGTTCAATAATTTATGAAAATTAATCATGCTGTCTCCATCAGCTTTAGGAATGTCTGTAGCACACATCAGCCCAGAAGGTCACTCTGAGGATTCTTTCCTGATTGCTTTATACTGGCTTCCTCCCACAGTATTAAAGAAAAAAACATCTGCTCAGTGTATTTTGCCAGTTAATATAGATGGGTATAAATAGATGGCCGTGTGTATGTATGTGTGTGTGTTTTCACTGTGATCTCATAGATATTGATTAGGGGTTTTGTGTCCTTATTTGACCTGTCTCTTGTTTATTTTATGCTTCTTTCCTTTCTAGCCTACATAATTGTCTTGTGATGACCAGGAAACCTCCGGAGCAGTTCTTGTGACGACAGAGCAGCTGAGCAGCAGACTTTAATAAGGCTGAGCTTGGATAGAATAACATGATTTTATGCTTCAGAATCTGGGGCCAGCAGAACTCTGGAGCATGAGGTCTGTCGGGCAATGCAAGTGAGAGAGCTAATGCATTAAATCCTGCTACAACTGCACAGCACAGGCAGATCCTAGAGACCATCTTTAGAGAACTAACAAAGTTATGGCCAAAGCAATTTCCTAATGGCAATTTGCTCATTACCTTTCTATATTACCTTACTTTCAGATTACTGATATGCACTTCATATAAAAGTTATCCATGGCTTTATAGGCCAGAAGGTACAACTCCTTTTCCTTCCCCCAAGGATGTCCTCATTGAGTGAGGAACCCGTTCTGTTCCCCTGCACACGTGGGTGGTAATGACAGGGGACTGTCACCCTCTGCCTATAAGCCAGGTGCACCTTGTATTTAGATTTTCCTTCCGTCGGGAGCCACTAGTAAGAACGAAACTTACGTATTAGGAAAAGGAATGGGGAGCAGACCTTTGAAATTCCTGCATTTGTCGAACATGCTTGGAGGAGCAGGAACATCATTGTTTCTTAAGAGTTGTAACGGACAGTGGTTGCAACTGGAACATGCTCTTTTTCCAGAGTAGACTATAAAGACTATGTTTTATAGTCCATTGGAACAACGGGGGGCAACTTAGGATAGGTAATAGAGAAATAACAAGGCTGTGGTTTAGAGTTTATCGAAAAAAGGAGTGCCTGGAGAAATGCAGTGCTGATGTCCTAGCACCAAGAAAGTAATGAGCTGTTTACGGAGCAAGGGGTTCTAAGCCATCCTGATTTGCAATGCCAAAGCAGTCCCTTTGGGCCAAAACTATCTCTTCCTTTCCAGTACAGGTTATGTGTCTGTTTGCTAACAGCACCAGAACTCACCATTTTGGGAATACCCTGGCTGTGGAGCTCCAGGGTAAGAGCTATCATTTCACCCCAACCCTTTTATGAGGCCTAGAAATGGTAGTTACCATAAGATTAATACATGCTAACTATTAGAGGTAGAACAGCAGAGTAGTTTAGCACGTATGAATAAACCTTACAGGGAGCCTAGATCAATGTTAGGCTAACAAATTAAAATCTCGTCTGGCTGACGAGAAAATGCCAGAGGTGAACTATAGACCTGAGCCTGGGCTTTCCACAAGTGGTAGGAAGCAGCAGCTTGAGCACCGGGTTCCCAGCGAACATAATTTTTGTCTTACTAAGATGATGCGATCATATACAGTTACCTCACATAAAGTAATATATATTATTAATTAAGATAATAAATAACTGGTATGTCACCATGATTGTATTCTTCTGTCTTTGAATGTAAAAGTTCATATCTGCGCATAACCAAACTGTTGTTGAAGCTTACATAAAATTTCCATCCTAAAAGGGATTTCCCTAGTGTTCATGATAATCTTTTCTCTTGATTTTAAAGCTCCATTTTCCTTCTTTTTACACTTGTTGATATTTTCATTCAATTTTGATGCAGCCATCATTTGCATATGTTTCCTACCCCTGTAGCAAATCGATTTGTCATGTTATATCTGTATTGGGATAGGTTTCTTGAGCTCTTCTGATTTCCCAGCTAACGTCTGTGGGCAGCACTGCTTTTTATCATGTAAGAAACAATGTGCCTATAAATATTGACCGGGATTATAGTGCTTTCTTTCAAATTCATATAACATGAAGCTTATTGAAGGGATTTTTACTGTTTGATAAAATGTGTGTTTTGTGTTTGCTGACAACAAGTCTGTCATGCTGCAAAGTTATCTTATCTTCTGCAAAGTATGCAGCCATGTAGTTCAGGCAGTGACAGTGGTCACTGGTCCAGGAAGCAGTGCAACCGGGCTAAAAATTAATCTTGGGAAAATTACTGTGCCAAATGCAGGCAAAGTGATATGGATAAACAGCAAGAAGTGAAAAATATCAGAAAGTTTTAATTCCTGGAAATTGCTGACTTGAGTTTTGTGTGTAATGCTCCTGCGAATTTCAGGTGAGGGGGTAGCTGTGATACACAGCATTCAGGGCAGTTTGCATAACCACAAGCCGCAAACAGTAGAATTTGCAGTAAGAAAATAAGAGAATTTACAATAAGAAAAAAAAAAAATATAAAATTCAGTTAGTTTGCTGGCTTCTGTAGCAACAGTAGGAAAAATGAATCATGGAGCAGTTTACTGACTTACCAAACCTAATACTCCACTTTTCGTCTCAGACAGCCCTGGTATGAGAAGCTATTAGGAAAACTCCCTGAAAAACAATGTGTCATATTTTGTACAGAACCACTTGAGGAAAAGGTACTTACCACACCTTCACAAAGCACATGGTAATGACCTGAAAGAGCCACTGAAAGATTGTTTTAGGCTCGGCTTTATTGCAAAGAAGGCAAATAGTGAAGGTCACTTACATACCTTGTGTTGCAGGGGTGATTTTATTCTTCGTTGATGGTTCGTGAGAGCTCTGCGAGCAGCTTTGATACCTAAATCTCATCTAGTCATCTCTTCAGACAGCGACCTTCAAAACAGTGAGTCAGCCAGTGACGGAAGCAGTGCAGAAGTACAGCCTTCCTTTCAACAAACCGGCTGCCTTTGCTTTCGTGGGTGGCCGTGCTTCATAAAGGGTGAAGAGCCCTGGGACTGGACAACCGAGGCACCGCTCCCGAGCGGTGAGCGTGCGACTCGCACAAAGCGCCCGCACGGTTCTCACAAAGGTTCGTGAAGAAGGTTTGTAACTGCAAAGTTTGTGGCAAAAGGAAAAAAAAAGTTCTTGTTGTAGCAGCTTCCCTGCAAGAGGGGGTGGGGAGAAGAGGTGGCCATGTACGTGCCAGTCACCTAGGTGATTTTTATGGTGGTGTCCTTTTGGTAGGTTTTTTTTAAGCAAAATTTAAATTTTCACATTTGGGCTGTGGTTTCCTTGTGCAGTACATGACCTAGCCACTCAGATCGGTCATCAGGGCTCCTTCGGAGAAAAATTTGTGGCTCACCTGAAATATCAATGTATATGTCCGCCATTCGTCCAGCTGCTCAGAGCTGCGTTTACAGGTGTTGCCAAATGGAGGAAAAGGGTGGCTGTGCTTGACCAGGCTGCTCAAATTTGGAAAGGCTGGTTGTGCCTGAGGTCCTGTGCCGTGCTGCCATGGGTCTGGCTCGCTGGGGTTTGCCCTGGCAGGGCCAGGCCCTGGGCGAGCTCAGCCTGCTGCCTGGGCAGATCTCAGCTCTGGTGAAAAGCCTCTTCCCTCCTCTGCCTCCACGTACTTGAGCCTTTGCGCTTTTGCTACCTACAGAAGTTCAGGGTAACCTAGTCACCCCACAGCAGATTTCCTCAACCACAATGATAATGTGCCGTCCTCTAAGCAAAGCATAAAAATTATAACCACAGGAACAAAACAAAAATTCATATAAAGTTTGTTTTCTCCTTTTCCACCACAGTCAGAGCATTATGCTTAACCTCTCTTAATTTTCTAGTCTTTGCGTTTTAGATTAGGGCTTACCACATGCTCCCATGTGAAAAAGATACGAGATCCTTAAGGCCCCTAAATGTTAATGCCTTTCTCACCTGAACAGCTCTGCTGCATTTTCTTTAGTAGGAGAGATTTGCAACATCTCATGGGAAAGAGGTGCAACCTACTGAGGTCCCAGCCATTATGTTTGTGGTATTTGTTATTCTTAGGACACATTTAGTTCAACTACTGATACAGTATGAGAGTCATAGACCAGGGTGCAATGGTTTCAGGAGACCAAGACTTGTGCAGTCTGCCTTAGTCAGTGGGAAAATCACTCTGATAGTGGACTTTTTGTGTAGGCAAGCCCTGGAAGCTGGGGGCAAGATGTGATCCCATTTGCATTAACCGTTGCACAAAAAAACCATTAAGCTCCAGCTTTTAGTATCCATTTGTCTCATACAAATCTATTAAGATACTGTGTAGAGTGTTTTCAGGACATTTTTATTTGCAGAGATAACTAGTGACCTAGGAAAATCTTCCTGTTCTACGTAACCCAACCCATGGTAATTAGGACTTCTAACAAATGAACCAGAAAGATATCATTAATTTCATGAAAATTTATGTTAAAATTAGAACAGGGTGCTGTAATATGGGCCAGCTAGTCACACACATTTATTATCACTAAGAAGATTTATGTTAAATGACATGCGGATTTAATTCCGTACATTTGCAACAACTGCCCTCTTCTTTCCCAACACAGAAACCTGTTCACTGGTCGAGGATGAATGATACTTCACGTTTTTCACAGAGATAGCTCTTCAAAGCAATCTGGTGTCCTGTTGCCAGTGATTGTCTGGCAGTTACAGTAAGTGACACGCTGTGTGATGCATCAAATAGAAAGTGTGGTCACTGGTGACAGACAAAACACCAGGAAGGTGCTGCCCAGATGAGCTAACCAAGACCCATTAACATTGGCCCATTAAAATCAACTCAAATGATGGGAAATAAGGCTGTGCCTAATGGATAACCAGGGGAATATGAAATTTGGAGAGATGAGTGATATTCAAGCGAGCCACTGTCTGCAAGAAAACATCTGGAAGCTCGGAAGGGAGTGAAGGACAAGGACAGTCAAAGGTATCAAAGTAACAGCAAAACTGGTAACAGAAATGGGTAGGGGTAGGATAAAACTGAAGAAAAGGGCAACGCTGTCTGGGTTGCATGCATACGAGGAACTTGTCAGAGAATGATTGATGCCTCTGTAGAAATTGAGGAAGCCAAATTTTCCACTATACAGTTGAGTTAATCTGGGTTTTCATAAATAAATTGGTGTCCAGCAGCCTGTGGTTTTTTCTTTTGTAAGCCTTACCAATGAGTCATGTTCGCTGCTACCCAGAAATCTGATTTGCTGGCAAGCATTTCCTCCCTTGAACTGAAGACCGTTGTGTTTGCTTCCGGAAAGTGGAACAGAAGATCACGTTTCAATGAACACTCATTCGTTGCTCCCTGGTGAAAATGGCTTGAGCTCTGCAAGGTGCCTCAGAACATCATGAGATCAGAACTTCTACAGGCAGCTCTGTACAGAAAAATCCTTGAGGGCTTGGCAGGAAGCAGTCTTTCTGATGGGTGGCTGAAAAAATCCTGTAGAATAAGTAGCAGACTATCCTACTGTAAAACTTGAAAGGCAGATTTTCTAATATTCACAGAAATGTCACCATTGTCTGGGACAGAGAACAGGCTCTAGAAAAAAAAAAAAGATCAATGTGTTTGTTTTGTCAGTGATCAAAGCACTTCTTTTTTTGTGTGTGTCGCGCCTCCTTCACCTGTCAAATTTGGCTCTAAATAGATATAATGTTTTGTAAGGAGCCACAGCAGGCAAGACAGGCGAGGTGATGTTAATGTTAAGGATGCTGTCCTCTGGAGGGATGTACCTGCTGTGTCCTTCTGAGGGATGTGCTGTTCCTCTGAGGAGGACAGGGGCGATAGATTAGACACTGCAGACCTGCAGAGTGAAGGGGATGCTTCTGCTTATTCTCCATGAGACTTCAGGTTGCTCAGCTCCTTTACTGTGTTGCAGATTTCTCACAGCTTCAAATACTGCCCTTTTGATTCTCTGAATAGATGAAGGTGCTCAAAAGCACATCAGCAGGAGCTGCAGTATTGCAGGATGCAGTCTTCTGTGCTCAGCCAGTGTTTGTCCTTCCAGATGAGTGTGGTTTTTGCTTGGAGCTCACAGCAGCACAGGGCAAGGGACTGAACTGTGTTTTACAGGGTGAAGAGTGCTCTTTAAGACATTAGAAAAAATACAAAAGAGGAAGAAAAAGGGCTTTGATTTGAACTTGATGAGTTAATTTTATCACAGGCATGTAAGTGTTATGCACGTGAGAAGGCAATATAAACCTTAGAAGCTGGGCAGCAAAATCATAGAAAATCCTGAGCCTGTGTGGCCAGGCATGCTCCCTCCTCTCAGCTGTGTGCACAGCACTGAAGAGACTTAAGGATGATGAAGTGTGGTAGTGCATGCCCCCCTGCTTTGCCTTGTATCTGGGCTGCTCTAAGTTGCCTGACAAGCCTTGGCCTCTGAACAAAGGGTTTGGTCATTGAAAACCCCTCAACCATACCAAGTCCTCTTGTGTAGACGAGGAGAAGAATGGCACTGAGTGTATCAGGAAGCGATCACCTACACAAGGTACAGAACTAATCAATTATCTCCTGACAATCCTGGTGGTACCATCAAAAACTTGAGAAACCGCCTGGATTGTGGAAACTCCCTGATGCCTAAAGTCAATCATCTCCCAGTCCTGTAAGTACTGGTCCCAAGTGAGACCCTTTGAGCTCTCCTGGACTGCAGCGGGCTGCAGCCAGCACCTCCCTCTGAGTGGGATGCCTCTCAGAGTCTGTGAATCCTCAAGTTCATGATGAACTCAGAGGCTTGACTGTGCACCCATTGAGTGATGCAAAGAATTCGATGCATTTGACCAAATTCGAGGAGGATGTTTAAGAGGTACCTTTGTACATATCAATCTCTTTTCTCTACATCTCTTTATGTGTCTCTGTCTTTACACCTATATGTGTGTGATTAAGGAATCTTAGTAAGTTTTAGGTTGATTATGCTGCTAAGTTTTATATGATTTGATACCGTGATTTATCTCAATAGCATTAGTGAATTTGATTGTTGCTATTTTGTATTAGGTAAGTTACCTTTTTTAAGTCACACCAAGCACAAAATCGTAGACTATATCACTGTGCCAGAATCCCCAATACCCTATCCCTTTAGTCATAAACCGTTGACCAGGCCTGGCACTAGAAGTGGATTCACCCACACTTAAGGCTCCTCTGAGAAGGAGTTTAGAAAGTAAGGGGGTCCACTCTGAACCTCGTGACTCAATGGGAGGGCATTCCTTTACTTCCCTTACTTAATCTGAGTCATAAACTGTTGACCAAGTCTGGGACTAGGGGTGGATTTCGGTCCACTCGGAACCTCGTGACTCAATGGAAGGGTCTCCCCTATTTTCTCTCCTCAATATGCACATAAGCCACATTAACCCAATTCAATCCACAAGTAAATCATTCTAATCTAATTGTAATTTGGTTTATCTTTTGTATACCTTTTCCATGTTGAGTAAGTAATAGAGTGGACCTTGCCATCGGATCCTGTTAAGTCCTGCTTTTTACAAATTTATATTAAAATCATTTGCTTTCTGATATCTTTGGCGGTGATCCTTTAAGTGGCCTAAATTACTCATTCATGGCATGAAGAGACCCTGTATTGACAGGCAAAAATGTTTTGTTTTGAAGCCACGTTCAGGTGGATGCACATGATTGAAAACTATATCCTTTGGGCTGTGAAGACAGTGAGGTTGCTCCTGAGCTGTGAGCAACAGGGTCACAGGCTACATGCTGAGAAGTGGAGGGCTGCTCAAGCCCCTGGACAAGCCGCAGGGATGCCACAAGCTCAAAGTCTAAGATTTGAGGAAAGAGGAAAGGATGGGAGTTTGTGATGCAGCCTGGGGAGGGAGAACATAAGTGTCAGGTACGTTTTCAAAGAAATCCTCCAACAGAAAACCCCCTTGCACTTTCAGAATTAGCAGCCTCCAGGAAAAAAAAGGAAGTTTGCAAAGGCTGGCTTTTTTTGAGGGTTTCCCTCAAATGGCAGAGCACGTCCGATATGCTCTGTGTGGAGAAAATGACAGAGGCTGCAAGGACTGCGCTCTGTGACCAGCTGCCTCTCCTATTTCTTTCTAGTGATTTTTTTAACAGTATTGCTTCTGTATGACTGAGAATGGTCTCTGAAGAAGCCTATTAGGAAGTGAGCTCTAGCAGTTTTGGGGAAAACAAGAAACTTTTTTTCAGGGGGCAAGCTTTTTTGCATGGCAGAAAGTTCTGCCGCTCCCCTTGGCTTGGAGGGCTCTGCCGCTTGGCAAGCTGTCCCCAGTGCGTGGCCAGCAGGGCGTCAGAGGCTCTTCTGTGCCGACTACTGTAAGGAGATCTTTGGGTTTCTGCTCCAGCTGATGCTGGGTTCAGAGAAAGTTGCATTTCTGCAGCAGGACTTTTTGCATCTGGTCACTCACTGGAAGTGGAATTCAGTGGGGCTTCTTCTGGTCACTTGCTGTGCCAGACACAGCAAGCACGGCATCCCTGTGCAAGCATGTGGACGTGCACAAATACATACGTGTTTTTCTGTATGTATACATGTAGGTGAAGATGTATAAATACACACTTTTATGCAAATACAGACATAAAATACATATTCTAAATTAAAGGCTTTGTATTTGCTTTCCTGATTCACGGGTAATTATGCTCTTGTGCCTTTCAAAATGCAAAAATACTGCAAACAGCACGTACAATTCGTGTCTTTCTCTTCGGCCTCTGCTTAAGGCCTGTCTTGTTGCTCTCTGTACTTAGGCAGATGTTTTCATGAGAACAAAGTGCATATTAATGACTTTGGCCAATTTCTTCTCATTTTATTGGCGTGGCTGCTAGAGCATTTTATGGTAATTTGCTCAGATATGAATGGACTTGCCCTTTCCACTCTTCCCATACTCTTACTGGTTTTATTAGGACATTGCTTAGATTTAATCTTTGGGATCTCCCTTTGATGCTTCCCAGAGCTTTCACTGGGAACTTTGAAAGCATGTATTAAAAAGAGAAGAGAAGAACTCAGTCACAAACACAAAGCAGCGTTTGGCCCAGTCACCAGGCAGAGCATATCACTTCATGTCCTCCTGGGTTGTTCTAGTCCAGCACAGCCTGGCCCAGCAGGGAGAGCTCAGGACTTTTCCTGCTCCCCCAGCCATCCTTCCAAGATTCAAAAATATCCCCGTGCCAGGGCTAGAACATGGAAATAACACAGGCTGCATAAAACTTGGGGAGGCTTTAGGGCAGCTGGAAGATCAGCATTCGAAATCTGCTCCTTTGTGCTTTTGCTGGTCCTGCATGACCCAGATCTACAGTGCTTTGCCTCTGCTCCTTTTTCCTTTGCTCTGCTCTACTGTGTCAAAAACAGTCAATTATTTCTTCCCCTTCTTTCTTCACATCTGCTTTCACTGTGTCCCAGATAACAAAGACCTCCTTCCTCGTGCCTTTAAAATAAAACATTTCTTCCATGAAGTCCTGATCACCTCCTCAGACAATCAAAGTAAATCTCCCAGAACCTTCAAAAAGTTGTCATTACCTGGCAAAACATCTATAAGCTCTTGTTGCTGACTATACCCTCTTTTCCTAGCAAATGCTTTCCTGCCACAGTGTTTGTTCCTTCCACTCATCCAATAATAGTTTAATGTAAAGTCTTGTGGGTCTTATGGATGTGGGCAAGCTTTATGTGTGAATTACCTGAAGAGAAACTGGTGATTCAGATTGTATTATAAAGCAAAGAAATCTTTGTAGCTTTTTTCGCTCTATTGGATCTGCTGTTTTCATAGTGCTGGAGATAAGAACCCGGCCAAAAGAAGTTAATTCTTCAGAAAAGAATTGGAGGAGCACAAATAGAGCTATTGGATTCTAAGTTCATTGATGTATAAATATCTACAAAGTACCTTGGAAAATTCATCATCCTCTTATGTTTACCAGAAGGTGAAAGATCACAAAACATTATTTTCAGTGCTTTGAACAGATTTATTGTTTGGAGTGTGTGCATGTGTGTATATGGGTAGTAGTAATACTAGGAACTAAGCAGACTCAAGAAGAAACTATCTGATTATAATGCTACTACATAGAAGATCATGTAGAAAAGGAAAATCAATAGATTAGATTATCGCTGAGGCATTTTTAGCTTGTGTCCTATTAAATGCCCAGGCTGTTTATTTGACAGAACATGGAACTTAAGCTTCTGTATGAATGAAAGCAGTTCTGTCCATGGAGATGTAACTAGCAGTTGCAATTGATGCACTCTGAGTAGAGCAGACAAATTGTTTTCTAGGCAAATGTTTCACAGACCTGTCTGTGAATGCTGCATAGGAAACAATTTTTCCACAATCTTTTTGGATCTCTACTGCAAAGAATCACCAGTTATATCATGGGTTTGGAACCCCAGTCTTGGTGCATTGTTTGATGTTAGAGTTTATTCTGGCTGTTTGCAAGACCCAAGAGAGTACTGGAACAAGACATAGAAGTAGAAAACTAGGATATATAAATTTTCAGTCTCCAGAACTTGCATATCTGTCTGATTGCATAGTCATAAACTTCTGAAATATATTTTGACTCTTTATCAGGAACAAAGTTCATTATCATATTCACTCTTGGGCAATTGTCAATGGGGAAAATACTAATTACTTGCAATGCTTGAATATACTGAGATTTTTATTACGGGCTGCAGTTGCAGCAAGCTCCATGCTCAAAGGAGTTCTGCATTTAGCTGCCTCCCTGAGGTCCTGTCTGACTTCTCTGAAAGCTGTCATACTAACATTAATTGGTGAAAGGAACAAGTGCAACAAAATCTGTGTCACCAATGACTGTATTCAGTGCGATGCCATTAAAGGGAGCGGACTGCATCTGCTGGATGTGACCCTTTGCTGGCAGACCTCTCTGTTTAGTATCACCCTGATTCATATTTATCATGGTTTTGTAGGAAGCACACAGCAGGTAGAAATCAGACAGAAAGGGGAAAGAGGATTTTCCACACTTCAGCTTGTGGCTCAGGGCACACGCAACGACAAAGTCAGTCAGATGAAGAAGTGCTGCAACACGGGAACTGCATACTGTACAGCATCACCTGCACCGCCGACCCGGGGTGTGAGAAAACAGGGCTAGCTGTAGTCATCTCAAAGAAAGAAATGGCTCAGGGCAGCAAAATGGCAATGGCCTCATTTTACCCTGTTCCAGGCAGTTGGGAAGCTGGGTTGGAGATGCAGCTTCTGTCAAGATAAGGGGTTGCGGTGTGCAGAGCTTGCTCCTCTTGGTGGCAGCTCACCTCTTCCCAAAATCTCTCACAGCTGATAGTAAAGGAACATCAAGATTAACTCTCCACAATCCCTTTTCCACCACTTTTTCCCTTCCTGGGTGCACAGCAGCGTGACCTTGGTCCAGCCTGGGCCCTTGCTATGGATGTGGCCCAACAAGCATCAAGGCAGCTCTGCGGCGAAAATGCATAGCTGAACCTGCAGTGCTGGTTCTCTCAGGCATCGGCTCGGATATGTTTGTGTTCTCTGAAGGGGAAAAAGAAAGTGAAATATAGCTCTGTTTGTTAGACACAACATGGAGTAATTTTGAGACTCCTCTCTCTATTCAGTAACTACTGGTCAGAGGCAGACAGAGAAATCTTAATGGTTCCTGGGCCATTGAGTTAATCAGAAAGGCTGAATCTGCCTGTTATTATGAATATTTTGTGTTGCTGAAGTGTCCAAAGCACTTGGCAATAACTTCTGCAGTCCAACCCCACTGGCATCAGCACAGCAGGCTCAAAGCAAGTCCGTAGCCAAGGAGATGGCTGCATCCAAGAAAACAGGGGCATGTTTGCTCTCAAGCTGTTTACGGATACCCCATATTTCACTGCAGTAGAAAATGGGGCAATCATCAGCTCTACCACTGCCAAAAACACACTCACTAAATTGGGACCCATTTGGTTCAGTGGCCAAATGAGCCAAAGCAAAACATTTGGGATTACTGGATCCTGTTTAGACAGCTAGTCTTGGGCAGGCTGGCCTGTCCTGTACCTTGTCATCCTCTCTATAGGGAACCTAGGCATTCACTTTGGGAAGATAGCTCTCCTACATACCTAGAATTAGGGTGGGACTTAAATGTTTCAGTCAAGCAGAGTAAAGCCTACCCTGGGACCCAACAGAAAGTTGATCTTTTCTGGCCAGTGGCAGAATTAAACCAAAATGTGTTTGATGTAGCTTCTGTACCAACTCATAGAGAAGATGGTGCTCACTAGCAGCCAGGACCATAAGGGTATGAGGAGAGAGAGCAGTCTGGAATGGTTTGTTTTTATTGACAGAAATGTCCTGGATGCAAATTAGGTTCCTTCTCAAATCGTTATACAAGTAACCTTATTTTACCTCCCCTTAGGTGAGAATTGCAAGCTCTCCAGCACACTGTGGACTGGTATCACCATAACTTGCTTTGTGAACTACAAATACCTGTGGCCCCTTCTCATGAGATTATGCACCAGTTTTGTTATGTCTAAGCCTAATACTCAGTAGGTCTCGAGTTTCTCCACCTCTAATGCTTTGCTCTTCTCTTTCATTGCTGCTTTTCTTACAGTAGTGCAAGACACAGAAGCGTCTGGCTTGCCCTAATTCTCAGTATTTTCTGCACTGATACCAATGAAGCAATACCATTATATGGTGGTCTCCAGTGAGCAGGGCAGCACCTCCTTGTTAAGGCTGGTCACATAGATTCTGGTGAGAATTACATTAGGGTGATATTTCACTGCTTTTTTTTTTTTTATTAATTTCCTACTTACTGCTGATTGAAGTGATAACATATCATGTAACCAAGGTACATGCAAATTGGTTCAGAAGAAGTGGGGACAGAAAGCAGTTAGAATATGTGCAGGGCAGGGATTGCAATTGTTTTTTCTTAGTAATTAGGTAAGCATATTTCTGTGACTGTAGCTACAAAAGCCACAGAGTTAAGTTACATTAAAAGGTTTCACACCATATAAAACACTGAATTGTTTCTGGAGGGACCTCCTTGGACTAACCGGAGAGCCTAATGCTCCTTACTTACACAGCAGTGGTTGTTGCCAAAAATTAAATGGTGTCGTTCTTCTGCCTCAGCCAGATGGGAACCAGTCATATGCACTGTGTGAGGCACAGTGCCATGGAGCAGATGAGCAAGCATAGCTGTGCCAGCTCCTTACAAGCCATGTGATTCTCCTGCTGCTTCCACCACTTCTTGCCATCCTTTCTGTGGTCCTTTTGCGAAAGGAGGTTGTACTTTCTTCACCGATGCATCGACAAAACCAGAAGATACCAGATGTCCTAACCTGATACAGAAGCTCAGGCTCCTCAGCACGCAGATATTAATATCTGTGTCTGATTGATAAACGAGTCTCTGGTAGGCCCTGATTAACTGTAACAAAGAGCAACGATGTAATACATCTAAGTGTAGAGAATAGTTCACCTTGGTCTTCATGACCACCCTTGAAAATGATAGGTGATTGAAGATTTAAGCCCTCAAGACCCCAGTGTAACTCACTACAGAGGCTAAAAAGAAAAGATGGACTCAAAAGTACATGGTGACAGATGCTGCAAGGAAAATGCATCAAAGCCTGCTTCCAGCCACCTTGTGGGTGCAGTGCTGAATCAAACTGGCCTTAAGGACCAATTGCTAGTCTCAGTTGCATGAAAGGGCCCTCAGGAGCAGTATGGCGGCTTGTGCTTGCCCACACTACCTGCTTCCCTGTGTACCCTTCACATCGGGACGGTGAGGAGAGGAGCATGAGGAGATGCAGCAGGGCTCCTCTAAACTCCTCCTCCCAGCACAATCTCCTGGAGGCATCTCAGAGTTTTTCAAGCCATCAGGTCAATCATATGGCCACATGCAGGGGGAAAGCATAAAAATGCCCTACAGCTTTCCTATCTTACTGCTGAGGCTGTGGGCAAATGTGAGCATTAGACAACATGTAACTTGATTAGGGAATATGATTCACCAAGCAAGTTTCACATTTCTTCAGCAATGCAGACAAAACCAAACCAAAGCAAACCACGCCACACCTTCCTGCTCAGTTTTTGCCTTCTGACGAAAGCCAGGTGTGTATCTCTCCCTGTGGGCAGCAATGTAAAAAGGAAGGCGTTTTCATCATTCGCCAGATTTCCTCTCCTCAGAAGTTTGTTGCTCAGGTCTCTGCTTTCCCCAGGTCTTTCCCAGCCCTGGAGGAGAACCTGCCCTATAAGCCTGTGGGGTTTATGTGGTGTGCTTTGGGACTGACTAACAAAGGTCATTAACCCTGCTGTAATCTATAAATCCCAGGCAGCTCAGCACAACCGAACAAAGCTCGGGACTCTCCTGGACTCGCGTCTTTGGCAGACAAGCAGGGCAGCTGACACCAAGCTTCTTTGGCGTTTTTGTCTCTTACTGACTGGGTCCGACAATCTGATCGGACAATCATTTTTCATTAGCTATTGCTGAAAGAAAAAACAGGAGTCAAGCTTAACATGGCAAGCAGCCCCTGTAGTTTGTTAAGCAGCAGCTCATTCTGGAGATGGAAGCTTTTGCGGCAGTATTTTTTTCTAAGGGGGAAATAGTGAAAGATGTTCACACTTAATTCATCTTCATTTCTTCTAAAAAGACAGCAAGACTTGACCCATGTTTTATCAGCTCTCTTCTTTTTCTCTCGGGTGTCTGTGTCCCTCATCACCAGGAGACAGGTGCAGAATTTTCCCAGTGCTGAGTATCTCTGCAAATCCTGCTTTTTATCTCCTATCTCTGGGTAGGGATCTGGGAACCAGATCTTGAACTTTAATTACTGTTACTTTATGCATGTTACTTGATCTCTGTGTGCCTCTAGTCTAACTATCTCTATGGCTAAATGAAATGGAAAAAAAATAGTTCTCACAAAGTACAGCTCCCCACCTGCTTTTCTAACTAACTTCTTGCCTACAGTAAAGCACAGCAGCTGTGGGAGAGGATCAGCTTGAAAAGGTAGACATCTATCACCTGAACTAAAAAGGGGACCCGTTAGCTGTGCGTAGCAGGGTGCTATAGCTGCTAAGATCAGGCAAGACAGGGACACAAGATCAAATACAATGCCAGAATACAGCACCTTGCCATCAGAAATTTGGTGGTGGTTGAGTTTAGTGATGAGGGTTTCATTGAACTTCGTGGAAGCAACATCTAGACAACAAGGGCAAGAAGCAAGCAAGAGTACTAAAGTCGTTAAAATCAGCTTTAAAATATATATTACACTGATGAAATCAAAATTTCCTCTGAAATATTTGCTCCTTGATGACAGGACTATGAGGTTTTGGGGCCCCACCATGCGAGAGAAGAGCAGCTGTGTGCTCTGCAGCACCAGGCAGCAGTCCCACTCTTGCACAGGCAGCACCTATGGGTACCTTGCCCTGACATGCAGTCAGTGCAGGCAGCCACGGGACTGGCACTGCAAGATGCATCATGGCCAGAGCTTGCAAGGCACTCCAGGTACCTGGTGGCAAAGCTCCTCCATCCCCTACCTTTTTTCAGGCATCAACATTTACAAAGAACAGACAGGGATAGAACTGCATCTGTGAGGGAATTCCCTCTGCTTGCAGACATTTAAAGTCTCTTCTCTCAGCTCTTCACTATGTAAGTTTGGGAAGGGGACACTGCTGATGCCAGGCAACCCAGGGCTGGAGGCAAAAAGATAGGCTAAGGTTGTGCCTCTTTCAGGGTGTGGCAGAGAGTACAGATGGACAAAGCCATAGATATTTATTGTTTGTGTATAAGGAGTTACCTCTGAGTCCTCATGAAGAAATGATCATTTGATTTCAACAGGGTATTGTCAATGTTGCCTTTACAAGCAATGTTTATGTTGGGCTGGGACTTTGTCAAAGCATGTTTTATGTTGGGCTGGGACTTTGTCAGAGCATGTTTTAAGCCCTAGTGGAAATGACTGTTTTGCTAAGTTGCCATCAATATGCAAAAGTTACTTTAGTGTTAGAGTTTAAATGTACTTCTCTTTGAAGCATATTTATATTCAGGTGCTGCAACTCATAGCAATTGTTCGGAAGATTCTCTCTAGTCCAGATGAAACACCTTTCTACTTTTTCAGTTCATCTGTTATTCACCTGGCATTTCTCAAAGATCCAGGCTGGCAATTTTTAATTTCACATTCCAGATATGAAACCCCAAATGCACATATTAGGAGGTCAAAGTCAACTGGCTTTTTTTTTTTTTTTTTAAGCCAAGCCATCAGAAACAAGAAGGTATAAGTTACCATTTAGTTTTGTTGGTGAAACACTAGTGACTGGACAACTCTCTGGGAGCGACTGAGTAAAGAGAAAGGTAAAGCCAATGTCTGGAAGGCAGTATTAATTTTAGGAAGGCATTAGCAAAGGAAACTAGAGAAGGGTTGGTACAAAGTTGTAATGGGAGGTACAGATAAAGCTTTGTGGTCTACACGTAATAGCTTTTGCCTTTATCTCAGAAATGTGGATGGGAGATATCAGCATGCCTGCTTTTCAGTGTAAATGAAAGTAGACAAAAGTAGATAAAGATAGTGCTTGTGATTCTGGAACTGTGAATTGCTTCACTTTCTAATTGCAGGGATTTTGGAATAACTCCAACTCTGCAGTGAGCTGTGCTTCATATTACCGGACTTTTTTTTATTACTTTAGCTATATCTTTTTTGGTCTAGGACTCACCGTTTTTCCACTTGTTGGAACGCTGTTTTTCTTTACACACGAACTCTGTTTTCTTTACTCACTTATTCTATGTTCCGCTGAAACAAAGAAAAACTTAACATGCTTGAAAACTACTCCTGCCGGTGGTAACGAAGCATGCCCACAGAGACTGAACAGGCAGTTGTGGCACTGCTTTTTGCTCTGTGTTTCTTACACTGTACAGGTCGACTTCCCGTCCCAAAGCACACACGCAATGTTTCTCTGTGCTATCAAACCTGCTGCATTCTACCCCAGAGGTGACTGCTTGTGACTGCCATTTTCCATCTACAGGGAAGATTATGTGAGGTTATTCAGCTGTATTTTTTTTCCTCTCATTTCTGTCTCCTGTGTCATGTGCCTGACGTGACTAGAAGCAGAAGGAATTACTTTACAATTATATAGCATGTTGTGAAAGAAATGCATGTGGTCTTCTCAAGGGGTTTGCTCTCTTATATAACACTGTGCTATGTACTGTAAATACATAGATGCTTTTGACCTTATTAGTTGCTTACCTTTGTGTTCAGCCAAATCAAATCCTCCTTAAGCATCTGCACCAGCGACGCACAAATTGTTAAATATCTGGGTTTCCAAGCATCTTTCCAAATGGACTGAATATTTCAGCTGTCTTGTCATGTTATTGCTATTTGCCTTTCATTGGGCTCAGCAGAATGTATCCGGTCCAGATTTACAACAGCTTAATATTAAACCGTCTCTGTGCCAACAGTGTGATTTGCTGACTTTATAAATTATTAAAGCATCTGGGTGCAGGAATATACCTCAGAGAGAGCTTTGCAGGCCTTTGGCATTTAGCAATACCATGACAAGATAATCTGGGAGCTTTTGGGTATCTTGAGGAATGCAGCTTGCTTGGGGGACCCAAATGTGCCCGTTATCCGAAGCGCCGTCAGCAGATGCCCTAAGGCTCCCCAAGCACGGAGGTGTCCAAGGCGAGGGAGGAGACACAGCGGTGTCCGGGGAGGGCACACAAAGGGCACCCTTGCTGAGAGTCAGGGTGCTTCGGGCACCTCTTGGGGTGCTGCAAGGCCGTCGGTTATTTAACACGCTGTTCGCAGCAGACGCCCGTGGAAGGACGAGTCACCACCAGCATCCAAGCACAGAGTAAGTCCCCTCAGCAGAGTGCAGCTGCTGTGGGGAGGTTTGGATGTAAACCGCACGGAGCAGCTTGCGCCAGGCGGCAACTTGCTGCTGGCCTGGCCGCGGTTTTGCTTTTTGCAGTGTCTCCCTCGCTGATTTGCAGCCAGTGGGACCCTGTGCCAGGCGTTGTAAATGCCCGAAGAGACCCAGCAGTAGATCTTCAGCTGGGCTGTGGCCAAGCCTTCCTGTGATGTAAAATTGTTTTGCCCGGCCAGGTGTATGAAGGCAATTACAGGCACCTAAGCAAAAATGGATACAGATCCTAAGAGTCAGACTCCGGGCTGGAAAATATTGAACATTCTATTTTCTGTTTCATATTTTGAAACATGATCCCATTAGTATACTGATTAAATGCCACATTAGATATTTAATTTCAGTATTAAAATTTTAATTTAATCTAGATTAACTATGGAAGCTATTTAATTTCTATATTTAGCATGTCTTCCCTGCCACATAACCCAGAAGGGGATGTAGATGTGATGTGCAAGTTGAATTTCTATCATGCTCTCGTACAATTGGACTACGTTTTTGAATGATGCGTGTAGTCAAGAAATAAATTAGTGCAATGGAGAGGGAATAGATTTTTCCTTTTTATATTTAAAAAATAATGAAGTTAGATGAGATTTTAATAGAAGAGGCTGAATACCAGGAGGCCTGGAAAAAGGATATGAGGGGAGAGTGTGTCTGTTCACTGGAGGGTTATGAAAAAGGAGGAGGAAATGCAAGTGAGAGATAACGTGCAATCAGACCAAAAAAAACCCAGAAAGCCAGCAGAGAGGATGTTTCTGTACTTTGGAGAGAAACACCTCTAGCCAGAGAGTTACGGAAATCCCTCTGAACTACGTATTGCGGCAGGCTTGCTGTCCTCTGCCTTTTCATAGGAAGCCTGTTTTAGTATATTGTTTTTGTTGCTCATTTCCTCAAAAGTGATACTGGAAGTCATGTGAGCTCTACTTGTCCCCTGTCCAGAAGGCAACTACTGGCTCAGTGTGGACCATCACAACAACATTAAGAGGTGCATTGGGTGGCTAACACTAAAAGGCAAGGTTCCTGGGTCTATTCTCCGCTTCTTTGTGACTTGAACTAAAGCCTGTTGAAGTCACCGAGGGCCTATGAAGTCACTAGGAATAGAAACAACAGGCCAGTCAGCCTCCCATTGATTCCTGGGAAGGTGATGGAACAAGTACGCCTAGAAACCACCTGCAGGCACGTGAAGGACAAGAAAGTCATCAGGAGTAGTCAGCATGGACAAACACAGGAGCTGCTGCCTGAATGTTAGGAAACACATTTTTACTGTGAGGGTGACTAAGCATTGGCACAGTTTACCCAGAAAAGTTGTGGAGTCTCCATCCTTGGAGATACTCAAAAGCTGTCTGGAGGTGGCTCCTTCCCTGGCCCCTCCTGGAAAGCACATTGATGGATGTGATGCCCAGACAGAACAAGCTAGGGGACAGATATTTTTAGAATCCAGTATTTCAGTGTTCTTCTGTAGGATGAGATGAAATGGTAGACAGCCAGCATTCGAAGACACATCAGAACAAGGAGCTGGGTATCAGGAGCTGCGAACTATATACTTAAATATGTTTGGGTCTCGCTATTGACCTGGCTTTTTCTGATGTCAACATTATTCTGGACTAAGTGCATGGTGCACTATTTCAGACGTGGAGAAACTGCTTGCCGGGAGACTTTCAGAAACACCTGGAGGATTTATGATCAGAACGTAAGGTCTTCTGGAAGTCAGAAGGGCTTCTGTCCCTAAATCTTTCACCTGACTTTTAAACTCACTTTTTTAAACTGTAAATGGCCAGGGTAGAAGGAATTAGCTTCTTGGCAGCTGTGTTAGAAGGTCAGCAACTGTGCCACTGAAGGGAGAAGCTACATCGATTGTCTGCGTGCAGAAACCTCCGAGTACTTCGAGGCCTTTGCAGCTGCATTACTGAAGATTGTGTCTCAGGAATCCCGTCAGTGCTGACCCACTGACCCTGTTAATTATGGAAGAAATCACATGAATGGCAAGGACCGTATTTCTTTGAATCCTGTTACATGTGGATTCCACAAAGTCAGCCTCTCTTGAGACAGAAAAGGAAAAGTTACCTGTCTCTTCCCTATGAGTACATGTGCTGTGGTCAGGGCAACGCACATTGCGAGTAGGGCTCAGAGTGGCTGTTGGGTGGAGAAATACTTCCTGGCTTAGGCTTTATCTCCGGGCAATCTCAGATGACTGACTGCTTGAAGGTAAGATAACCACATGCCACCGCTGGCAACGGTGAGGAGCTTGTGTCAGAACAGCTGATGCAAAACTATTGTGTCTGATGTTGCAAAGATGAAAGTTGGCTGGCCCAAACCACCTTCCATGAGTTTGAAGCTGCATGGAGCTTTTATTTGATTTGGGGCTACATTTTCCTCCCTCTTCATTTTCTACATTATTTTCATTATATTTTATTCCATCTCTCTCATCAAAAGCATCCCCAGAAGTGGTTCTTGAACACAAGACAGTAACTAGCTGTGCTTCCTGAGCCTGGATGAGTCCAGTGCGATCACAATGACCTGTGTAATTCAATTGAATAAGAATAAGCTTCATAATGAGGTAAGTCATAATAAAACTTCAGGCCCATTTAAAACAGATATAATACTCAATTACTGCAAAATACTTAATAGAAACCTTCTTTTCTAGTCCTTAAAAATGAATAATTTTCACTATTTCACAAGAACTATTATTTAGACACTGGGACAGGCAGACTGCTGTTGAGAAGTGACTCATGTTTTGAGGACATTAAAAAAAATTTTTTTGAAACTGCAGAGAGGCAGAAGATGAGTTACAAGTCTTTAGAGATCCCATGCCAGGTTTCTAGGGAAATGAACTCTCTCTTCATAAAGAGGATTCTGTCTGTTGTTTAGTAAAAAAATGCAGTAAAACCCCGTAAAAGAAATCACAAGATAGAAAATAGACTGGCATAATCAAATTTGTCTAGCAATTAGATCAGGGTAAGGGTTTAACAGCTAACTCATAACAAGGGCTGAAAGTGGGGGTCAAAGAAATTCTAGGTGTGTGGGGAGGAGGGAGGGCTGCCAGCTTGCTCTTACCAGTGAGAACAACTAACTACTGGAAAAACGCAATGCAATCTTTTCTTCTCCTGGAGGAATTTTATATCCCCATTCGTGGGCTTCACACTGAGATGGGCAATGCTTTGAAAAAATATGCTATAATTGAGTGAGGAATTTTTTATTTGCTAGCTACTTGTGGACTCTTTTATTGTAGAGGAGATCATATCGTAGTAAATTTTGAATCTGTGAATTTGCTCAAAGTTTCTGCTAAGAGTTTAAAAATGACAGATTGAAAGCAGCCTCCTTTTTCTTGGGTTTTGCACAAAATTTCTTCTGGTATGGTCACCTCACATAAGTTTTACCACAAAGGTAAAAGACAAAGGTGAATTTGTTTAAAGAATCGGTCTGTTGGGAGTTAGAATGGCTTGCAGGCATTAGATGAGAAGGCAGGATATTTGGAATTAGATTTTTGAAGCAGATGCAGAAGAAAATACAGGAAGAGTAGGGATGCATCAACCATTGTGGTATGGCTGGCTGTATCTCATAGGTTGTGCCATAGCACATGTGAGAGGTTTTCTGCCTGTTTATTTCCTTTTCTGTAAGTCAAATAAAAGCCTAAAGGAAAGCATATTTGGGCTTTACACTTTCTTTAATGCTAAAATCTCTTGAGATTTTCAACTTAATATTTTAAATATTTTTCTAATACTTCAAGTATTTTTCTAGTATTGTTCATAGTATATTTCCCATAAAGAAATAGTTGATAAGTGAAATAGTATTTTTCTAATACTTAAGTATTTTTCTAGTATCTTTCATACTATATTTCCCATAGAGAAATAGTTGATAAGTGAAATAGATAACCCCAATGTTAACTTGAAAGAAAGTTGAGATTTGACACTAGCTCAAAATAGGATGAAGGTTATTTGTACAATCATTATATTTATGACTGGAGCTCTTACCACAATAAAGGTCATTGTTCTCATTGATTCTTTAAGACCGAGGCTTAATGATTGACTTGCAGCATATTTAGTAAAGTCTTAAGAACCATAACAAAAGAAAGATGCTTCATTGCTCAAATGAGACTGAATGCTAGGAACTTTTTAGAGCATCTGAAATACAGAGCATGTTGTTCACAAGTGAAGGTAAATTAATTCTGAGCAGTTCAAAATTCAGTAATGTTCAGATGCCAAAAGATAGTCAAGCTTTAGAGATTTCCTCTAAGGCATGTTCTGCTTGTCTTAGAGGAAAAGCTCTCAACATAAATATCTGAAAAAACATGAAGAATACTGGCAGTGTCCCAACATGTTCATCATCGTCTTCATTTGGCAAGGTAGGCTGAGGTCTCATGTTTTATAGGAGGAGCACAGCCAGGATTTCCTCATGCCCCTGATCCCATTTTCATCCCACTGTCTCCATTCCTTCTCCCCTATGTACAACATTTGCCTCCCAATACCTCAGTGCACATATAAACCCCTCACTTCCTTTAGACGTTTCTGGTACTCTTCTTGTATCCCCCTCCCACGTATATATAGCTTACCGAGTTGCTGACTGTGTCTTTAGGGTTAGGTTGTGTGGAACAAGAGAAATTCTTGTGTTGGTGCTTTGCTTGTAGCCTGCACATCTGAATTCCCACTGTCTCTTCCAAATACAGTGAAACAGAACTGACACTTTCCATGATGTTCGAAAAGTCCTGGCAGTCAGGTGAAGTCCCTGCAGACTGGAAAAAGGGAAACACTGCACCCATTTTTAAAAAGGTTAGCAATGAGGAAATACCGACCCGTCAGCCTCACCTCTGTGCCTGGGAAGATCAGGGAAGAGATCATCCTAGAAGCTACGCTAAGGCACGTGGAGGACAGGGAGATGGCTCAAGACAGCCAGCACAGCTTCACCAAGGGCAAGTCCTGCTTGACCAACCTTGTGGCCTTCTAGAATGGAGTGACCACATCAGTGGACAACAGAAGAGCTACCAATGTCATCTGTCTTGACTTCTGTAAGGCCTTTGACATGGTCCCCCAAAACATCCTTCTCTCTAAATTGGAGAGAGATGGATTTGATGGGTTAACTGTTGGGTGGATGAGGAATTGGTTGGATGGTCACATCCAGAGGTTATTGGTCAATGGCTCAGTGTCCAGATGGACATCGGTGACAAATGGTGTCCCTCAGGGGTCTGTACTGCGACCAGTACTCTTTAGTATCTTCATCAATGTCGTAGACCATGGGATTGAGCGCACCATCAGCAAGTTGGCAGATGAACCAAGCTGAGTGGTGTGGTTGACATGCCTGAGGGATGGGATGCCATCCAGAGGGACCCGGACAAGCTCAAGGAATGGGCCCGTGTGAACCTCATGTGGTTCAACAAGGCCGAGTGCAGGGTCCTACACCTGCATTGGGACAACCCCTGGTATCAATACAAGCTGGAGGATGAAGAATGGATTGAGAGCAGCCCTGCTGAGAAGGACTTGTGGGTACTGGTGTATGAAAAGCTGGACATGAGCTGGCAATATGCACTCACAGCCTGGAAGGCCAACCATATCCTAGGCTACATCCAATGCAGGCGTGGCCAGCTGGTCGAGGGAATCATAGAATCATTAAGGTTGGAAAAGACCTTTAAGATCATCAAGTCCAACCACCAACCCAACACCACCACGCCCACTAAACCATGTCCCAAAGTGCCATGACTACATGTTTTTTAAATACTTCCAGTGATGATGACTCCACCACCTCCCTGGGCAGCCTGTTCCAATGCTTGACCACTCTCTCAGTAAAGACATTTTTTCCTACCATCCCGTCTAAACCTCCCTTGGCATGAGAGCAACACAAGGTGGAGGATGAAGAATGGATTGAGAGCAGCCCTGCTGAGAAGGACTTGTGGGTACTGGTGTATGAAAAGCTGGACATGAGCTGGCAATATGCACTCACAGCCTGGAAGGCCAACCATATCCTAGGCTACATCCAATGCAGGCGTGGCCAGCTGGTCGAGGGAATCATAGAATCATTAAGGTTGGAAAAGACCTTTAAGATCATCAAGTCCAACCACCAACCCAACACCACCACGCCCACTAAACCATGTCCCAAAGTGCCATGACTACATGTTTTGAAATGTTGACTCCCCCCCCTCCCTGGCCAGCCTGTTCCAATGACTCAATGAAGCACTCCCTCAGTGAAGAAATTCTTCCTAATATGTAGTCTAAACCTCCCTTGGCACAACTTGAGGCCATTTCCCCTAGTTCTATTGCTAGTTACCTGGGAGAAGAGAC
>NW_010521394.1:0-6306 GCF_000687285.1 Phaethon lepturus | reverse complement strand
AGCAACGGGGAAGAAAAGGTTTGGCGTGAGGTATTTGGAGGAAAATCAGCTTCGATACAGCCACAGCCTCCCAGGAGAAGCAGCCAGCCGGACGGGAGGCCAGCAGAGAGCAAAGGAAACCTGCGGAACCCGCGGGAACTTTTTTATCACAAGAAACACAGAGGCTGAACTTGTAAACAAGCCTCTGTCCCACGATGGGGCTCGTTCCCCTGCGAGCAAACGGGTGACAATGAAAGCGCACAGCTCTGTCGCCCTGACAAAGCAACTGCCACCCGCTGCAGGGATCGCTGGGCACACGTGTTCCCATTTCTGTGTTCATAGGAACCTAGCCAGGTTCCTGAAAGGCTTTTGTACCACGGTGCAGAAGTTTGTAGTTTATTTTATCTGGAAAACTTCAGCAGTGCCCACATGTACTTTCCTACCTGTGATGTGACACCCCGTGCAGGATACCTGCACAGACAGGTCTGGTGTGCAGACACCGCTGGGTTTACACATGGCCCCCAGCACTGAAACCCCTGGGACCAGGGGAAAAAAAAAATGCACCCAAGCCCGAGTAAGACCAACCTGCTCCATCCAAAGCACAGCTTGGTGGGACAGATGGAGCTCGCCCTTGAATTTCCCCAGGAAACAGCGCTGCTAACTTTCTTTGGGGCTGTGTTTGGGAGGGAAGCTCCTGTGGGGCTGGGAGAGTAGGGTGCAGCTGGTGGCCCTGGCTTTGTGGCACTGGCATGTCATCCAGGTTTCCATAGCACCAGCATCCATAACACGGGGCCAAGGGCAGAGAAAGAAGTAGGTCAGACTGGGCTGACAATACCCAGACGTATCTATCTATGGCTCAGGCTGATCCGGGATAGGGAGTGAAATGGAGGAGAAAGGGAGAGGGGAAGGGGCGGGGGGGGCGGAGGGGAGGAAAACACAAAGTGTCTATAGTTTGAGCAAGGGCATTTTTCCCTCAGAAAAATAAGGACCTTTTAAAGCCACCTTTGTGTATCAGTACTGAGAGACCAAGACTAGCACCCACCTCCTGCCCATCTGACACCAGACTACAACAGAATTCAAATGCTAATTTGGAGCCAGACTTCTCAATGGGTCTTTATTTCTGCAGCAGCTCCAGGATGAGAGCTTTGGGGAAGCAGCTCGCTGGAGCTGTAAGGATGCTCATCTCCAGGCCAGTGCTGTGGGCTGCTTTCCTTTCCCCTCTCCAGTCCTCATCCTGATTTTGATACCCCCTTGTCTTACTTTTACTTGTTTACATTCAGTGACTTCAAGGGCAAGGAAAAAGAAAGGCAGTCACACTGGAGTTGTGTAACTGAAATAACTGCAGTAGTGACCCATTTTATGTGCTGAGTCTGCAGAGGCCTTGCTGTCAACAGAACAGCGTTTTTGGTGCTTGCCTGCATACAGTATGGTCGCTTTGAACTATGTATCCGTCAGTGCCAAAAGTGGGAAGAACATTATGCACAGTAAGACCCAGGACCCTCTTGATCCCAGTAAACATACAGACACATGCATCTGCAGGGTGCATAACAGAGGAAGATTGGAGGAAGGAGGAGTGTTTTGCTCGGAGCGGGGAATCAGGAGTGCGTAGGTGCAAGAGCACAACTCTCACTGGAGAGACTGAGATGGACTGGGGTGATGAGTGTGACTGTGACTGATCCATGTCATACCTGCAATGTGACAGCACCGTGTTTGGCTTGAACACCGCACCATCGCAGAAGAGACGCAGCCGTGGATGGAGGCACAGGGTGTTTCAGGCCTGTGAGAGCAGGAGCCTCGCCCACAGGCAAATACTCCCTTTATGCTACCATGGGTCACAGCCCTGTGCAGTAAAAACCATTCCTGGATTAGACAGTGGGGTAAAATCCAAGAAAAAACAAAGCTATCATCTCCTACTTTGCCTCCAAAACAAAGGAGGCCAGGAAAATCCATACTCTAAAGTTACAATTCGCCTCATCTTCATCAGTTTTATACCTCCCAGTAATTATCACTTGTAAGTGATAAAAGACCACCAAGAATTCATCTTTCGCCCAGTGAGGGCAGAGCCACAGTATCTACAAGATGGACAGGGCTTAATGTGCCCTTTTGTGAATGCCCTCCCTCTAAAGGAAAACTTAAGACATATGCTGTGGTAGCTTAGGAAGGAGCATGCCCTGCTCCAGCCCTCACCGATGCTGTGCCTGTCTCAGCGTTCAGGGATTTCCAGGGTCTGAGAGCTAAAGGTAAAAGTTAGGTAGGAAGAGCAAAAGTAGGGTCAGCACTCAGGAGGACTCAGAGCACTCCTGGAGTGAGAGAGTAAGAGAGGATCTGTGCCAGCAGCATGTGCATCAGTGGCATTGCTTTGACATGGCACTACATGACAAGAAACTTGACTACTTGAAAGCTGGGCAATGCCAAAAAATTATGGCAACGTTACCTGCAAGTCAGGGATCATCACGTCAGCAAGGACCAAACCAGTGAGTTGCTGTGGTCACTGCTTCTGAGCCTGCAGCTGGTGAGGGGTTAAAACAGGCTCCGTTTCATGAACATGTGTGGCTAGAATAACAAGAGCTCAAGCAGTGTGTTATCTGCCCTGATACAGATACCGCAGCACACTCTCCCAAGACTGGACTGGATCACCCCACTGCCAAGTATTTACAGTTTCACAGCTCATTCTCCTTCTGGGAGGATGCAAGGAAATGCAGACAAGGCTTGTTGCAAGGGATGCAAATGGACACTTGCCCACATTTCTCCTGGCGGATGCAAAGCTGAACTGCCCAAGAGCTGTAAATGTTCTGCCTGACTGAAGAAATTGTCTCAGAGAGCAGCCTGATGAGCTCAGTACAGCACTGCATGGCCAGATGGCTTCTGGATCAGAGCTGACTCATGCCCGCCTAGCCCAGAGTCAGGCAAAACATGCAGATACCTAGAGTATGCTGGTAGAAGACACCTCTTCTCCTGCTGTAACTGCATTCACGGCAAGGTAGCTAGCTGTATCGGTAAAAAGCAAAAGGTATTCTACCAACTGCCATAATTATAATGGTACAAAACTGAAATGGTTACACATTTGGTGTAATCAAATGTTACACCATTAGTGTAACATGCCCAAGTTACACTAATGAGCAGAAAAGCATCAGACAGGTGAACCCCCAACGGAGCCCTGAGAGAACGCAATCACTGAGCAGAACAGAGGTAATTCTTCTGTTTTTGCGATGACAAAGGATGGTGAGCCTAAGTTGTGGATAATGTGGTCATGTAAAGTGACAGTATAGCACTGGCCTCAGAGAGAAGGAGGGACTTGGGTATGTGCATTTCACTAAAGCAGTGTCTATCAACCTCTGCAATTGGTTTCCAGGCCGGCATGGCTTCTTACTGAATGACAGCTTAGGAAAGCTGGGAAAAATAGCTCCTGCTCAGCCTCTGCTGCAGACGACCATTTTCAGAGTAAAGAATAAAGACAAAAAAAGTGAAAAGGAAGAAAGTAAAGGTGAAGTATAACCAAAAGGCCTCTTAAATTGCCCAAAGCAAAAGCAAGAGGGAGGCTGCATTAGCAAAGCTGTGAATTGGCAGCATTAGCAGATGACGAACATGGCCATGTTATCTAAGATGATAGAACACACATCATGCATATTTAATAGCATTCTTTAGCTTGTATTTGTCACAGCATCACAGATAGAGGGTGTTTCTAAAGCCATGGTTAGAACATGGAGGGAAAAAAGCTTATAATTGAATTCTAGGGCTTTTGATTGGAGGTCACATATAGAGAGAAACCTGCAAAGCATTGGTAGTATGAGACTTCCATGCATTCCCCATTTTCAGACCTGAGATGATAAAGCAAGTCATCTGCTAGCAGTATTTGTTGGGAGTTTGCAGATTAACTGTAAGATCCTGAATTATATGTGCTTATATGCAAACGTGAGGAACATGCAAGACATGTAGCTGAGACATGAACGATGAAGCTTATGATGGAGGCAGAAGAACAAATGGAAAATATCCAGCTAGGAAAGAGAGAAAGGGAAAGCACACACAGCAATGTGGTCAGGCTGATGGATACTGAATTCTGTCACCTTTTCAGACCAGGTATTTAAACTCTGATCACTGTTCTCTTCCCCCTGAAATGTGAGATGCTGACCCATAAAAGAATTATTGGCAATTATTTTCTGCATTGCAATAGTATCTCCAAAACCTACTCAGAGATCAGCCTCTGCATTACTTCCAGATAGGCAAAGTGTCTCCATATAGGCTTAGATGCCTATAAACCCCTCAAATCGGAGCTGCAGATTTTCTTCATTATTTTCTTTCGCAAGAAAGAAACTTAAGCAAGGTAACAAATAGAGATTTATGGCTGGTACCAAACAGAAATAGCCTGAGCAGGTAGCAGGCTGCAAGAAAGAGCTTTACTTTGGTCCAGCTTAACACTTAACACGTCTGCTCAGCTTTATGCATCTCTCTGCAGGTTGGACTGGTGCTCAGGCTGTCCTGGTGTGGGTCTCTGCTCCCAGCCCCACTCACCATGAACTTTAAGGGAACTGGGGATGTTGCACAGACTATCTGGCAGATCATTTCTCCAGCAGATTTCTACCCAAGAGGCCACCTCTTTGCCCATTTTCCACCAGATGGACTAAAACTTAACAGGCTGAGTTCATCTTAGATTACAGCCCTCCCCAGGCTGACTTGAACGAGGTGAAATTTATCTTCTGGGAATGCAAGTAGGAACATGAGAGCAGCTCCTCTCCCCAGCAGTCTGGGTGGCAGGTGTGCCTTTCTCCTTTGCAGGAACGGGCCAGTGAAATTCTGAAGTAGAACAAAGTCCTTTTAGAGAAAAACAAGTGCCTGAAGCTGCAGCTCAAGTTGCTGACAGACACACCACAGTTCAGCTGTGTCTGCTGGAGGGGAAGATACAGGTGTCAGGCTGGCACTCTAAAACAAAATGCCAGGTAAACCAATGATGCTCAAGTCCAAGAAGAAATCACAGAAGCAAGACCTGAAAGTCTGTATGTGTAAAATACATACATAGTAATTTCCTTTCTCAAGAAGCCTCATAAAATCCTACATATGTTTCCAGCAAGATTTTTATCCCCGATCTCACTATTTGCAAGTGTTCACATACCATGGGACTACCCTTACTTTCAAAAGCACTTACCAGAGATAGCCTCTCAGGAAAAGGGCTGCTGCTGTTAACAATAACTGCACTTGAATTGTTATTTTTTTTCATCTTTCAAACACCCCATATAGATTGTTTCCGATAACTATTTATGTCTGTCTTTGCCTCTGCTGTTCACAGTCACATTCTTCCCCTAGAAGTGGCTATACCCAACTTCCTGTTGGATGTGTTGAGTTGCAAGGCAGGCAGGTATTTTGCTTATGCTTAATAGCAATTACATAATTGCAAAAAAGTCATACGACCTTTCTTTTAACACTGGAACAACATGCATGCAGCAGAACTTCTTCCTGGTGTGAACACAGGACGATTTAAATTTTCTAACAGACCTCTAATGAGAAAACTTATGTCAGAATGCTGTTTGACTACAATAAACATATGATCAAGGTAGTACTGGGCAAACTGGGCTTTATTTATCACTGACAACTAGATAGCAAGAAATCAGCCAGAATGGCCCACTTCAAAGCCGTGAAGCCACGTAGACCATGACATATAAACAACAGAGAACCCATTTTCCGTTATTATTCAAATGCAGTAATGGAAACTAAAAAGACCAGACTAATAAAATGACACGTAGTAAATGTACCCCAGTGTACAATTATTAATATACATTATAAGAAGACAAAAATTATCATTAATTCACTGTTAGAAACGCAAAGGATTCAACCGGGATTAGCAAAGGGATTTGCTTTACATTAACCACTCTGTCAGGAACAAAGCTATGCATAGCTGCCACACCTCCACAGTCCTAAGGTCACCACTTATCTGTTAAAACGCACGGGCTCCCTCCCTTACAGCTATTGTAGTCTAAACTTGTTTTAGCTAATGATCCTCTGTAACGCTGTTTTGCAGAAGGGATTGGTCTGGCTGGGCATAGGCCGAAGGGACGTCAGGGCGCAGGCGAGAGGGCCGCCATTCGTGTCACCCTGCCAGGGCGCTGGATGGTTTCCAGTCGGAGACCCAGCAAATAAACCTGCCTGCACCTCAGCCCGGACGCACCAAGGGTCACTCTGAAAGCGCGATCTGGAAAGCTCAGGGTTGGCAGACGTTCAGCCGCTGCGGTTACTATCCCCATTGTTCGCGGTTCCGTGCCAGCGCTTGCAAACGGCGTCATGGCCAGGGCGAGGAAGGCCTTCCTCGCCGCTCAGGCCCGGCCCGCCTGGCCGCCA
>NW_010521393.1:383-11776 GCF_000687285.1 Phaethon lepturus | reverse complement strand
GGCCAGCAAATGCAAGACTTCTGCCAGTTGCATATAGAATGTCTCATCTGCCTCTTCATCATGGTTGGGTGGTCTCCCAGCAGGGTATCTGCCTCATTGGCCTTCCCCCTCATCCTTACCCATAAGCACTCAACTTGGTCTTCACAATCATTGACTTCTATACAATCAAAACACTCCCTAACATACAGAGTCACCCCACCACCTCTCCTCCCTTGCCTATCCCTTCTGAAGAGCTTATAGCCATCCATTTCAGCACTCCAGTCCTGAGAAGCATCCCACCATGTTTCTGTGATGGCAACTACCTCATAGCTGTCCCGCTGCACAATGGCTTCCAGCTTCTCCTGTTTGGTGCCCATGCTGCATGCATTGGTGTAGATGCACTTGAGCTGGGCTATTCATTTCACCCCCAACTCTGGCACACCACCCCTAGACTCATCTCTAGTGAGCCTGGTTTTATCCCCTTCCCGCTCCAAATCTAGTTTAAAGCCCTCTCGATGAGCCCCGCCAGCTCGTAAGCAAAAATCCTTTTGCCCCTTGGAGACAGTTGCATTCCATCTGCTGCAAGGAGGCTTGGTGTCATGTAAACCACCCCGTGGTCAAAATACCCAAAATTATGATGGCACCAGCCCCTGAGCCATGTGTTAATCAGGTGTGCTTTCCTATTCCTTTCAGTGTTCCTCCCCGCTACTGAAGGGATTGATGAGAACACTACCTGTGCTCCCGCTCCATTGACCAATCACCCCAGTGCTCTGAAGTCCTTTTTGATTGCCTTTGGGCTTCTTAGTGCAACCTCACCATTGCCAACCTGTAGGACCAACAGTGGGTAGTAATCAGTGGGCCGAACCAGACCAGGGAGTTTAAGTACTAACTTCTAAGTATTGACTTCTGTTGATGCCTTTGTGAGTCCTTGGAAGACAGACACTTGCAAATACTTCTGACGTTGTGATCCTTCGTGTGCCTCTGTCTCTTTCGGTATAAAAAGGTTTAAATAGCATCACCCAAGCAGGTCATGAGGTCTCTGCAAGGCACTCCCTATCTCAGATATTGGAACTACATGAACAATTAACTGCAGTCACGTACTTTTTAGGAACCTAATCCCTTTGACTGGAACTCCTCATGTTTGCATACATGTACCATGCTATGGGGGCAGCAGGTCAGGAGAGAGAGAGGAGATGCAGAAAGTTAGGTGGGTTTCTCTGGCCAGGTCAGGGTAGAGTCATTCAGTAAGTATTCATAGCCTCTAATTTGTTCAGAAAAAAATAAATTTGAGGACAAATTCTGATTGACATAAAAGCAGCCTCCAGCAAATACTAATCGCTCCTGACACCACATTATCGCTAAAGGATGAGAGGTATTTGACTCACTGCAACACAAAAGATCTTTCAGGTAGAAAAAAATTAACTCATTGCTTTGTACAATTTGTTCAGAAAACAGAGTATTTCTTAACTTCCACAGATTTTTAAAAGCAATCTGGGCATTAATGAGAATCTTCTGAAATATTTTAAATGCTGCAGAAGACACATGGGTGGGGTTTTTTTTATTTGTTTGGGGGTACCACAGAATACATTAGGCATTCTTTAGTGCCTGAACTAAAAACTCTGTTGCAGGATGTTCCAAGCCCAATTTCAAAACTCTTATCCATTGATATCCTCCTACTTCTTTCACATCAACAGCCAAATTACTCTTGGTAAAGAAACCGTCAGATTAAATCCTCAAGCACAAGGGATTAAATCAACTACCTAAATCCCAGACTGGGGGCGGGGCAGGGACAGGGAGAGTGTTTCACATTTGCTACAAGTCAAGTCCTTAGTAACATCAGTTGAATTTGGAGATATTTGCTCATGAAAATCTCAAGCAGGGGCTGGAAATCTACTCCTCACATTCTGTCTTAATCCACCCCAAGGTTGGCTTAAGCTCTGTTCAGGCAGGATATGGCATCCTTTGTGTGCCCGTGCCTCTTTCCTAACCTTAAAAGGGTTAAACAGCATTGCCCAAGTGGGTCATGAGGTCTCTGCAAGGTATTTCCTATCTCAGAGGTGGGAACTACCTATATAGTTAATTGCAATCACTGACACTATTTAGAAACCTTATTCCTTTGACTGGCACTCCTCATGTTTGCATATATGTACCATACTATGAGGACAACAGGTTAGGTGAGATAGGAAGAGAAGGGGACTGGGATAAAGAAAGCATCTTCATTTTCCTAGAAATACCGTGAAAGGTGTTTCTTCCACCTTGTTTCTTCTGTGCTCATTTAATCATCTTAGCTACCAAAAGACAGGCTAGCCGATCATAGCAGACCTTTCTGGCCTTTAAACAGGGAAACAATTTCTCTTTCCTCTGTTCCTTCCTACCCAGTGGAACAAGGGGGTAAAACCAGAGTTTGGCTCTGTATCTCAAGGCTGCAGTACTTAAACTCTATACAAGTTTCCACCTTGAGCAACTTGGGGGATGACACACCCTCTTCTGTGGAATTGAAGGGGAAGAAAGAGAAGGGAGAGAAAGGCTTAAAAAGCAAAAATAAATTGCAACTGCTGCTTACGACATGCACCTGATTAGATGACTATTCCCTGTGTTCACAAGTTTGCCTGGGTGATCCAGCCTGTTTCTATTACCTCTTTCAGTCCTGTGCTACAGCTTCACAGATATGTGAACTCAGTAGATGCTAGACAGCTATATCTTGGCTGGTTGGAAAATAACATAAGATACATGCACTTTGCATGCTTGGAATGTGCCTTAATTTTCCTAGGAGAAGTACCATGAAGGTAATTTCTCTAACTTGTTTTTCATCTGTGCTAGTTTAATCAGCTTAGCTATTAAAAGATAACATGGGTTTAGGACTATCATTAGCCCAAAGTGGTCATGTGGTTATGTTGGTAATTAGCACTGCTGCTGAACTCAGTGTTACCTTTTTTTTAATAGGTAACTACATAACAAAACCAGTACCCACCGCACATTTAAAGAAGCAAAAGAAAAATGAATGTGCTCGCTCTCTGAATTTGTAGTCAATTATTTGTTTAGCAGCTTTCTTCCTTTTTTCTCCTCTGTGATATTATTATCTATATTCAAAACATGTAACTGCTTGAAATGGGATTAAGACACTCCAGTCTAAATTTGCAATCCTGCAATCCTCCTGCTCAGCTGCTCTGTAGGCTTTAAGGTATCAAAAATATGTGGGAGGGCTCTGAGAAGGCCAAGCAGCTCACATCCAAATCATGATGCAGAAACTCTGGAGTTCAGTTTGGTCAGCATCCCAAGTTCTAGGCATGCTTCCAGGATACTGGACTCTTCACAACTCTCAGTCCTTAGCTATGTTTTCTTTCAAAGCACAGCCAAGGGAAAAGAAATGGATATATACAACAGTCTAGGGCTTAGTCCACTTAATGAGGCTGCAGGATACCAAGCTCCCATTCCCTTCTTTGCTCGTGGGAATTTCAACCTGCACCTCTCAAGTGTACCTATAACCACCAGGTTACAAGCTCTCCAGGGTGGGAATGTGCTGCCAACCTCCTGTCAGGCCAGTAGAACCAGAGAAAGATGAGCGCTGCTGTAGTTCAGTCAAAACTAACTTCTCTGTGTCTGCAAGTGTATTTTGTCTGGTATTTAATGGATATTTAATTAATTTCTGCTCACGTTTATCCCTAGACTTTGGGTTTAGCCTCAAAAGTTTTTCGGAAACTATACTTCATTATTTCTTCTTCTTATAGAGCATAATTTGGTTCTGATATTAATAATCTGTTCCCCATGACTTCTAACTAACAGTGTTATGTTTGGATGGGAGATAAACTATAAACATTTAACCCTTTCATCTGAACAAAAAAACCACAGTCTCAGGAGAAACATGGGGTTGGTGGTAGCACCAGGGAGCAACACTGAGGATCATCAGGCTTCCATTTCTGCACCCATTTTACCATGTAATAAGGTACAATGAGTCTCCAACAAACTATGTCAAGTTGCCTTGTACTGCTCAAATAGCTTTTGACCAAGCTCTGCCCATCACTGTTTCCTCTGCTCTTTTAGAAAATGGATGGGAAGAAATCGTAAGAGGTACTCAGCTAAATAACTACTTCCTAGTTGTGCAATACATGCAACAAAGACCAAACATACATACACACATAACATAGCATGGAAACACAAAGATACTTCAGAGAACTCAAAATATTTAAAAAGGACACATGGACATAAGACATACTACACAGGACAGAGTCAAACCTGACAGAAGGTTCCTCACGGCTCTTTACTACAGTCAAATTCACTGTTCCTAGCACATTGTGCAGCCCTGAAACTTACCAGGTAAAGGACATCATGGTTTCTGGTCCTCTGAGAATTTCCTACAGGTAGATAAGACATACTGATACTTGCAGGCCTTTATCAATGGCAAGGTAATTGCTGTCTATCTGAGCGCAGTTGGAGAAGTGGGGCAAACAAGTCTGAACAGCCCTTTAGCTCCTGGTACAGGCTTTTTTTTTGCATCTATGGAGATGACAGTCCTGTTATAGAGCTCAGTATTTTTTCCTATATTCTTCACAGTTAACAAACTTTTTATTTGATTCCTCTCCTACAGGGCTCATGGGAAGACCTTGACCCTAAAACAGGGATATGTTTATCCTGATACACTTGTGAATCTCTTCACTATTTGCTGCCAAAGCATCCCCCTTGATCACTGCAATGTTTTTTGGGGAGAGAAAGCCAGCATCTTCTACTTGTGAAGTAGAAGTGATGTGCTGCTCATCTATGAGAAAGTTCAAAATTTTTTTTTTACCCCCATGTGCAATCAATTCCTCTTGATGACTTCACAGCACTTGGAGTCTTAACCAGAATCTGCCTCAAATTCACTTATCCTCTCAGTAAGTCTCAGCTGCCAACTTCACTGGTCCTTCAGTGATTTCCAACTTTTCCCTTTGCAAAACCTCCCAGAGATGGCATATGTTCCTACTAACCTCATGCAAGCAATAACCTTGTCCAGTCACACCCCAGACCCAAGGAACCTATAATTCCTGTAGGTTATTTCCTGTTTAGCTTCCCTCCCCATACCTTAACAGCCTCTATAATTAGGCCTCAGTGCTTCAGGAATCTCCTCACTGCTCATCCCTTGCTTGCTCCCCAAAACACCTCCTCCAGAAGGAGCAACACAGAGCTCATGCTAGTGAGTCCAGTTGAGCTTATTACGGATTTGCTCAGTGCTTTGCCCATACCACTGGCACACTTTGCCAGCCTCCAACATCCTCTGAAAAAACAGAACCATCCTGCCAAGAGGGATGGGGTTGGTTAGCTAGGACAGCTGTCCTGTGGGGCCATCCCTCTCCTCTGGCCATCCAGCAGGCTCACATAGCCCATCAGTTTGCATGCTGTGCCCACACCGTGCACCTTGCTGACATCACTAAAGCTAACAAGTTCTATTTGCTTTTTTCTCCCAGGTGACATGCCATGACTGCTATTGCTGGGCAGGTGGGAGAGCAGAGGATGACCAGTACTGATATAAACCCTCCCATGGTAATTGAAGGGTAATGGCTAAAGCACTCAAGGGTCAGGTGAAAATCAAATGGGTTGGTACCAAAGCTTCCCTCCTTGCCTGTGCTCTTCCCAGCAGGGTAACAGGGATGGTATGGAGGTCCCATCCTACTCCCCAGCAGCTTTGCCTTAGACATGCTAATAGGATCAGTGCTGGGAGTGGGATTAGAAAACTGAATTTGAACATTTTGTTTCAACTAAATGGATTAACCTAGGAGTTTGGTACAGCCAAACATCCACATTCACCCTCAGGAGCATAACCATGAAGTCATTGTGCAGAAATGCTCCTTCCCTCTTCTTAAAGCTACTTAGTTTTCACAATTTTAATAAGTTGTTGGGCTAAACATTAAGACATTAAAATTCTTTAAAGGGTTTTGTTCTCTCCTGAACTATGAGGGGGATAAAGGGTTTTGTAAGTGCTATGGTTAATCAGAGGTGTTTGTGTCTTGGCTGACCTTACTCTACAAATATTCTTTTAGTGTTACCACAACTTGGGACTCTGGTGCAAGGCACCCAGTTGTCCCACTCCTTCTAGGTCTGTTTCCTAAGTGTAACTTGTCAGTGCTCAGAAGAGTTAACTACAATCAGATTAAAACTAGCTTAGGCTATGGCTTCATTTTATGCCTCAGGTGATCAAACGGTCAGAAGTCACCAGGTTGAGCTCCAGACCTGTATGCAGGTGCTCCCCCTGCCTTGCAGGCACTGGTGCTTCCCAGCTCCTGCAAGGAAACCCAAGTCTGCAAGCTGGGCAAACAAATAACTCTTTATAGGGTTACTCAGCTGTGTCCCCCCCCCCGCCCTGGAGGGGCCAAGGGAAGACAACATGTTGGTAGGGACAGGACCATGATCGTCCTGGCAGAGCTGAAGTAGAAGCACACCCCACATGCTCATGGTCTGACACTGTGGCTATGCAGCAGCAGCAGCTAGTGGTCAAATGCAGTCCTGCTGCTCCTCCTCTGGTGTCACATCTAGCAATTGCAGAGCCACAAGATGAGCTGGCTTGGCAGGCTATGCCACAGCTTGGGAAGACAAGCTTGTTCTCCAAGTTGTGGCAGAGCTGCTGAGTCACAGCAGTCCCTAGCAAATGATCCCCACCTGTGCAGTGGGGTCCACCAGTCCCCACTAGCTTCAGGAGGTGGTAGCAGCTATGGCTGGAGGGGTTAATGATGCACAGTGAGGGAACATGCTCAGTATTGGTTGATGGGGTGGCGGTGACTAAGCAGACTTTTTTTTTTTTTGTTATTGCATACCACTTTATGTTGAGGAAGTGGCTGACTCAAATGATTAGAGGAATCCACCAGAAGTGACTGCCTCTGGAAGTGCCCCATGCGGCAGACGTCACAAAGTTAAGATACTGACATTTGCAATACTAGCAACAACCCATTTAGTAAAACACTCTCAAGCTTCAGGTCACAGACCATGCCTATAAATTCTCAGAGCTTCCCTGCCAGCAATTAAATACAGCTACCAAAGCAGGTTAGGGTTTTTTTCTGATTTGCCTGTAATCACAGGTATAGGAATGCTGTGGAGGTCTTCAGATTTGCACACAAGTCCCACATTTGCACAAAATAAAGGACTGTGATTTCAGCATTTTGCCTCTGGTTCAGCTGATTGTGTGACATCAGGTAAGCCACATAACCTCATTTCCACTAACTGTTCAGTACTGCTTTAAGATCCTCCTTATAGATACGAAGTGTTTCTGCCTTGATGTATTAGCATCCTAACATTACCAACTTATATGGTAATGGTAGCACCACCTGGACAGTTGTAGTTTTAAAAAATAATAACACAAAATCAAGATTTAGAAATATAGTTACAGGAATTCTATAAAACAAAAACAGTGACTGTGATGGCCCAAACCTTTCCAGAATTGAGATGGTAGTGATAAAGGTCTTGAAAATCAGATGTGTGCCAATGCAAACATCATCCTGCCCCTTCTGAGTTAAGATCCATCCCTTACATCGAGGACACATTTGCTCAGGATATAGAACATGTCAACAGGAGCACAGCTTAACGCTACTTTGTTGTGAAGACAAGCTTTATGCTTACAGAAACTATACTAGGTAGTTAACTATTTTACTGTAGTAGATGTCCTACACTCAAACTATTAATCCTCTCTCCAGATACTGCCTCTGGTGCTTGCTAAAGGTTACAATCTCATCATCCTTTTAACAACCTAGTTGCTTGTCTTGAGAATTCCATTTAACATTGTACTCTCATTTATCCATTATTTAAACCCATAGATCATTCTTTCCTATTATCTCCCTGCTCATGGTTTCCAGTGCAATGTCTTTCCTACAGACTGTCATTGTCAACTGACAATACAACCAGAACTGCCTCTATACACCTTATATTGTGAAATCTCCATTTGCTGTAGTCAGTGCAGGTACTCACTGCTAGAATATGCAAGTCGTATGACATAAAACAAAAAACAGACACAGTGAAAGAAAAGAAAAAAAGAGACAGCTAAAATAAATGTGGAACAAATACAGTCTGGAGAGCTTTCTGGACTGAGCACCAGCTGAAATAATGAAAGAAGAAACAATGTCCCATTTCATGTTGTTTTGAGGATAAACATTTTTTGTACATTTTCCTAAATAAATCTGCTTGCATGAAAAAGAAAACAACAGGCTCTACACTCAGAGACCTAACTGCATAACTCTGTGGATCAGCAAATACATTTCATGCTGCTGTGTTTTTACCATGTGTTTGCAACACATTAAAATCACATGCATCCATAATTGCTGCAGCTCTACTAACTTATTCAGGCAGAATAAGATGATCATGTGTCTGAGCTGGCAGCCAAAATCTCCTTCTCATAGAAGCAACCCACTGGGCCCACAGCTTGCTCCTGGGAGGGCTTCTGTTCACAGAGGTTTTGTGAAATAAGGATGTGCCCTCACATGCTGAAGGGTAACATAAGCAAGGATGGCTCTTAGTAGGGTAAAGCAAGCTGTGACTCAATCTTTGGGAGAGCCAGCAATGCCTACAGAAAGCACAGGAGCCAAAGCTTGGTCAACTAGTAGGAAAGACGTAGGAACAAAAAGAAAGCTGACCCCGAGTCCAGCCTTTTATGCAATGGGCATTATGAAATCAAGCACCTAAGCAGTGGGCAAGAGTTTCTGCTGTGTGAGTGCCTGGACAAAGCACAAAGGCCAGGATATGTTAGCCTGTTTGCAGCTGTTATAAATCTGATGGTTACCTTTTCTTTAGAAGCAAGCATCTTAAGCTATCTTTCTGTACTTTGAGTGATAAAAACCAGAGGAACCTCAAGCTGACTACATCCTACTTTAAAGTTCCTGAACACAATACCAGTGTGAAATGGAAGATGTGGACTCCCTCTGATCTGCAGGCAAAATTCAGTGCTTACTCTGAAAAGGAGGGTGCCCACAGAAAGATAAGCATAGAGCTTTACATACTACATCTTCCCATTGTCCACAAAACAACTTGAAGATGTTTCATGCAGATAGGCTCCCATTAAGACCCTATTCTTGTAGCCCAAGATTTGAGCACATTTCTAGATTGACTCAGTGTTTCTCTCCTGAAAGAGACACTGCTTTCTGCAGCAGCACCCTCAATATTTATGTCTCTCTGTAATACCAATAATTTTATTTTAATGGGAGCAGATCTGCTGAGTTGGTCATTGATTTGCAGTAAGGTGTAAGTAAAGCTCTATAAAGCTTAAATTTGTATGTTAGATAAGCATGTGAAAGATGTGAAAATACATTATTCAAAGTGGAGTTGCTTTATTCTAGACTGCTGATTCATAATGAAGTCAAATAAATGTGTTGTTTTCCCCTTCCTTTGGTATATGAAATAAACACTGCGATATGTGCTACCCTTCAGTGTTCATATGCTCTACATGAGGTGCCCACAAGAACTACCCCATCACTAAACTATCTTTTAATCTGTTGTAAATAAATAAATAAGTCCTTGCCTTAACCATAACATACCTGCTTCTCGAACTTATTATGACCAGTAACTATCAGGATGAATATATGTAAATATAAAAAAAAAAATCACCTCCTGCATGATTCACACTCATTATAAAACAGAACTCTCTGACATGATTCACAGAAAGCACATACTACCCTCATAATGGGCAAGGCAAATGCTGGCATGATGGAAAATTAGCTTTGGTGAGCCTGGACTGCATCATACCCACTTCAGCTACTTGCTTACACACATTGATGAAAAGCTGCTAACACCATGCTGTTATGGTGCTGCAATGCCCTGACGGAGCAAGCCTTGGAGAAAGGGAGTGTTTTACAAGTCCACGATGTCAATTCATAAGGAGAACAGGCTTTCCTGGCTCTGTTACCATATTGGGAAGAGACCTCTAGAACACAGGAGGTGTGGAAGCTGGTACTTGCAGACAGACTGTCTCCCTTTGCTCTAGAAGGTGACTCTCCACTCCGCACAGTGACCCCTCCATGCACCTTCATTCACAGATAGGCAGATATTTTATATACATAAACATCACTGACAACCTGAAAATTACAGCAAACACACAGACAAAATCTAAAGCACAAAACTGCCACGCTGTGTCAGGCATGGTGGCTGAGGCTCAACAGAGTCCCCTTCAGCTGCACCTTCCCTCCCAGGAAAACTGAGATGGATCCAGGGAAGGGGACCAAAAATAATTGCAGGTGGCAACCAGGCCAGTACTGCCACCCCAGGGTGCAACCAGACATTTTTAGCACCCCCTGCCTTGCTGGTGCCACCCTCCAGTCAGCAGCCGCCCCCCCCAGCTCTTCCAGAGCCATGTGCAGTGGAAACCAATCGAAACCAGTCAAAAACCCACTGAAACCAGGCAAAAGCCAACCAAAACCAGACAAAACCTGTTGAAACTAGACAAGGCAGTTACTTGATAGCAGGTCTGCTGCCCGCAGGCAAAGCGCTATTGACCACGGCCAGGTGGTCTCCTCCAGGCACAAGGATGCCATCCTGCCAGTGACATTTTGAAACCTGGAGGGCTACTCTGAGGGGTGAAGGCACAGCAGCTGGAGGGGGCACTGCCATTTTGGGTCAAAGTAATTCAGGAGGTTTTCTGAGGGAAGGCTGCATGTATCCTGCCTGGCCAGAATGTGTTAATGCCTCTAAGACACAGGGTGCAAAACACAGCATCGTAGGTGGTTCTTTGCCAGTTGTGGGGCACACAAGGCCTCCTGTTCAGCTCTTTGTCACCCAAACTTTCAAGCAGACATCCTTGCCAGCAGGGTTTGGCCAAACAGGGTTGCAAACCTGCCACATCAGCCAGAGTACTGTGTATGACATGCAGGGAAAATTGCCAGGGCAGGGGTGCACCACCTCCCCTGGTTTCCACACACCTTTATTCTGGTGCACCTTGGTTAAAATATACTACCAGTTCTTAGGTGGAGTTGGAGGTCTCAGGTGCGCCCGCACGGAGGCTCAGGAAAAGAAAAGCACTACTTGTAGAAAATGCGGCCATCGATCCCACCAGCTCTCGCATGCTAAGCAAGCCCTTTACCATTGGAGCTAATTCCACTCCTCACCAGTGCTTCCTCCCACCAACACTCCACAAGTTCTCACATCACACGCCCTCCGCGCGCGCCACAAACTTGTTGTCAGGCAGTTTGGCGCCCGCTCCGCGCCCTGAGGGGCGTGTCTTCGCGCGCTGGCCAATGCTGATGTATAGGGGGTAAGGCTATGGGCAAGAGCGCCACCACAGACACCTATCCTTCCCGCCGTGGCCTCCTGCAAGGATCTGAGCACCTCAGTTTTGGATTGGGTGAAAAGGGTTTATTTTTAAAAGGAACCTGCTTTTTCTATTGGGCGAGAGAAACGCCTGTCAGGGTGACGTTTCGTTGTTGCTAAGCCGGAAGGTGGGAAGCGAGATGCACCTGCCTCACGCGTTGACT
>NW_010521393.1:0-271 GCF_000687285.1 Phaethon lepturus | reverse complement strand
GGCCGAGGGGGAGGGTGGTGCCGGGACGGTATGAGTGGCAGGCGGGGCGGAGGGAGAGGAGGGCTCGCAGGAGCTGATATGTCCGCCATCTTGGAGCGTCGGTGATGGTGGCAAGCGGTGGCTTTCCCGCCTGAGCGGAGGCAGCCTGGGGCCTGTGGCGGGGGGACGCGCTTGCCGAGGTATGGGCGAGAGAGCGGCAAGCTCTCCCTTCCTCCGCATCAAGCAGACCGCTGCTCTGGTGGCGGCGTAGGCCTGGTGCCTGCTCTCCTCC
>NW_010521392.1:81127-85381 GCF_000687285.1 Phaethon lepturus | reverse complement strand
AACCCTAGAAAACAGCCCAAGTCTGTGAGCTGGGAATCCGCGTGCGCGTTCCTTCGGCGGCGGCATGCAGTCCCTCAAGCGCTGAGCAGTAATTTCCACCCTCCAGATCTCGCCGGAGTAACGCTGCAAGGAGAGCCTGTAGTTATTTCAGCGCGAAGGTATCTAGTTTCCCGAGGATTCATTTACGTATGCAATTGCTTTAACATGATTTATACTTTCCCGCCACCCCTCCGAACCAGATAAGTGAAAGGATAGACTGCAACTGGGGGATTTGCTGTCAGGCCACGAAGTGTGGCATTAAAATTAAAATAATTACTTGTTTATGACAGCTGTTTTTGTGCCTTTTATTTTCAGATAATGAAAGGACTCTGAGAAATTGGTTTTGGTTCGGTATTTGATTTGGGGTCTAAAATTACACACACATTCATTCAATTTCTAGTTGTTAGATTACAAGGGAAAACATTCATCTGTATCAAGGAAAAGTTTCTTCTTTCCTTTCAGAGAGTTTAAACTGAATGTATACTTAGGGTAATTTTCTAACCAAGGGAACTGAGACTTAATATATATTTTCTTTCTTTCCCCGAAAATCTAAAACAGAAGCGCATTCTGCACTGAACAGAGTAATTGCTGGGGACAGATAAATTTTAGTGCAACAAACTTACCATAGATCTGAAAGCAATTAGAGAAACTGAACTGGTACAAATAATTTCTGGGTACCTAAGCGTGTGTCAGGGGGGTAAACCAGATGAATGTACCTTGATTTGCCAAGACCCCTAACCCCATTTCCACAAAGAGGCCCCCGATCATCTCATGGTACTTCTTCCTCCGTCAGGAAACGAGAACAGAGACTGAACGCAGGCAGGATTTGCGGGAAATACACATTCAACAGTACCAAAGGCTGACATTCAATCACTATGTTATGCTAAATCACTACATACGTTCAGAGGTGTTCAAAACTTCCACTGACTTTGCTGTGGGTTTGAACTGTAAGCAGATATAGATTGGCCCCTTACTGTGTGCTTCAGAGACTTCGCAACTATTTCCACAATACTGAATGGTTTATTTTACACTTGCATTTCTTCATTAATCAACAAAGGCTCTCCGACAGAGAACATTTTCCCCCCCTATATTTAGGGTTTTGAAAAATACAGACCAGATTTTTATATTATGAAAGTTCTGCAAGAAGCAGAAAACACTAAAAAAATCCCGTTTTCCAGGCACTGGTACTAGCTAAGGCATCAGTTGCTAGAAGTTTTATATGCAGGTTCTTTTACAAAAGTGTTCTCCATTCTTCCGCTTTCTTTCCCTGTCTTTAATTCCAAGCCTGCACTGCCTAATTTCTTCACTTAAATCACACATTGTAGCCCTTTTTCATTTAGCCTTCTGCCAAAACAAAGGTCAGCTCTTCCGTCCTTCATTCCCTTACTACTCCTTCTGCTCCTAACTTGCTAGAATAGATCTGCAAAATCAGATGTGTCTCCATGGCTTAAAAAAACACTCTCTTTTCTTTTACCTGACACACTGTTCCCTTTCTTTCTCTGTACCCAACCCAGTAAACTATTCTCCTCATCTTTTCTCTCCCACCAAGTTTTTTAGGCTATTTTCGTGGAACTTTAATATCAATCTCAATTCTCCATGCTGTCAGATTTTCTGAAAACAGAGACACAACCTTATTTGTTTTGCCCAGACTACTTAACAACTGTGGGCTACTCACACTGGGTTGGGGAAGAGAATTATTACCCTTATTGATGAGAAATATTTTTTCACTGGCTGCTTTTTGGCAGCTGCAGAGGTAGAGTGCAGTGGGTTTTCCAGTCAGGAATTCTTCGCAAGGTCTCTATGGAACTCTGCATTTTAAAAGCCATATCTGAACAATTCACACAAGCCGCAGAGAAGTTCTCCAACTCATTCCAATCCCTCTTCAGAGTAGGTCTGTACCAAAGATTTTACTTGAGTTCATATGAAAATGTTACCTCTACCATTCCTTCCTAATCACGTATGAAATCTGTTGACTTGAAGTTCGTGGGATGCCTGGCCTGTGTGGGAGAAGGGCAGTTGGGTCTCATTCTCTGGCAGCAGCTGACTCTTTCAGCTGGGTTGCGTGAAGTGCAATGCCAACTGATGTGCTGAGCCCCACACTTGTACACCTATACATTTTCTCCCTATCAGCTTCCCAGAGCCATGTCATTGTAGGAGCAGCATCCCAACTAGACATGGTCCTGAGCAGCTGAGATGCTGCAGGGGTGCAATGGCACCTTGTCATTTGAGTGCATCCCCACTCATTCTCTTCCCACGTCAGAATAACCTGTGCAACATTCCCCAATTTCTGTATCAGTTGTTTTTGTTGGATTCAGTTCAGTTCAGTTCATTCTTGCCCCTGTTTCAAAGGTTCAAAGTGCAGCAGAGTTTTACATTGTCAAGAAACAACACACAGAAGTGGCAGAGCTGAGGATTTTGACAGCTGTCTGAGAAACGCCTTGCCCCAAAGAAGGTACAAGATGGTTTTGATATCCAGGAGGCACTCGAAGTCTGTAGTCTTAGGAGGGGTTGTAACTCCTTTTTCCCCTCTCCCATTCTGGTGTCAGAGGAGATGCCTTTAGCTGTGGGGATATATCTCACCACAAATAAAAGGAAAATATTGAGTGGAGGGATGTCTTAATGTAAAGAAGTGTTGACTTCTTTAATCTTACAGCAGTAGTGAAAGCTCATCAAACTGTAAATATAATTTTTGTCAAGACAACATTATTGTATGCGTGGCAAAGTAATTACTCCTACACAGACAAAAATAAAATCTTTTAATCACTTGAGAGGAATTCACCAAACTCAATTCTACTCTGAAAATGTGGTTGAAAGTGAGCAGGTTTTTAATCAGCACATAGCTGTTCTTGGGCACATTGCAGCTATGCAGAAAGAGGACACATAAAAACCAACACAGACGCAATTCTCAGCCTCTTATTGTAAGACAGCAATGGGTCTTTTGCCCAACTAACTCCTGCAGAGTCATGTGCATAGTTTAAAATGATGAGCACTAGACATTTTACAGACAGCTGTAAACACGTAAAATGAGATTAGATTAAGCACAGGTAGGCCATGAGTCTCCTCCATGGATTGGATTTTTAATGAGTTGGTGAATCCCTGCAAAATTCCTTCTGTAACAAAGGACCTTACTAGAAAAGCCTCATTTTTAGGTTTCTGGATGGCATATATGGATTTGCTGCTCTTAATCACTTTGTTCACACATATTGCAAGTGAAGATACCCAGATGATCATAGGCTGACCTGGGGTGTGCTAAGCAGGGGCACCCAAAGCATTCAAAATTCAGGAAAGTAGTTTGAAATATTCTCTGGAAATACCAGGGACTCTAGTGAAGGATTGTCTCTGCCTGGGAACCAAAAGGGAGTCTCTCTGTGCTAGTTCTGTGCAGGTTGGTCTTCACAACTATGGAGGATTTTGGAAGGCAAACAACACTGCAGAGCAGATGTTTTATGCAGGAGGCTGCCCTGGTCAGCCCCTGCTGTATTGTGCCAGAAAAATCAGCAGAAATTCATGTTGCGCTGTGAGCAGCATTCACATGTCACTGTGTCATCTAGTTCCCAGAAGAGGAGAGTGTTACATGATGGTGAAATAAGCAGAGAATACTGTGGATAGTGGCTGGACCATATGGTGAAGCGAGTGGTTCCCTGTTAAAAAAACCAGAACAACAGAGCATGGAAGATCAATATGGGAAAGTGATGTAGAATTTAACAGTTGTTAACACCAACAGAAATTTGCAGAGATTCATTATGAAATTACTCTAAACACACATGGCCCAGATCCTCCTCTGGTGTAAATTAACATAATATTACTAATGTTAGTGTATCCGTATTGATTTCACCTGCTGATGATCTGATTTGTAAAGTTCTACCAGGAAGGGAGTGTATGGTAATTTTTAACTGGCCTACAGAGCTCTGCAACAGGAATATAACTGATTGTTGTGTTCCATAGTTAGTTAAGTCACTAGAAAAATTATTTGCTGTTGAACTCTATTGGCTTCTCCATAAAGGGAAGCTTACTTTCTTTGCATATTGAATGCTGAGGATCTCACATTAGTCTCTTCTAGTTAGAGTCTCTGAGAAGAAAATTAATCAAAAACTGTAGAGAGAGCATCTGAAGAGAGTTTTCAGGGTTTCTTACCCACCAGTTTTATTATGGGAGAAGACAGTACGCTCTTCAGTTACTTCATGGTGGCTTAGTTTCAAGAGTTGTGCTCTACAC
>NW_010521392.1:51614-81096 GCF_000687285.1 Phaethon lepturus | reverse complement strand
TTGTTCCCTGTTTCAAAAATTGCCCCCCCCCCCCCCCCAGCTTTTACAGCATTCCATCCTCTGTTCTCATCAGGACTCCATAAAATAAGGGTCTTGATCAACAGCTTAAGGACAACAGTGAGAAAAGAGATTTATTTTGGCTTTGTGTGTGTCCTTGCAGTGGATAAATATGGTCCAAAGAGAACCACTGCAGTGGCTCCCAAAAAAGCAATGAACACTTCAGGCCTAGATGGGGGAACTGAGTGTAAAATTATCATAATTGAAAAGACAGCACTGAAAGGAGTCAATATAATAATAAGAATATTTTAAATGCAATTACAGAATCAAACTGAGAGGAAATCCATTTTTAAATAATAAGAAGTGGTTAGTTTAATAAGTCAAAATCATTGCTTTCAGTGTCCCTTCAGCTGAACTGAGCCCTTAGGAACACTCAGTAAGTGGAATTGCCAGGCAATACAATATTACCAAAGAGAAACCTTTAATGGTTTCAGTATCTGAAAGAAAGAGGCTTTATTCTGTCCTCCTCCGCAACACACACACACTTTAATTCATAACATTAAATCTCATCCAGCTGATGGCTTTTTTTTTTTTAACCCTCAAATTGACGGCAGGGGGAAGAAAAAAAGGGTCTGCAACTGACAGACAGAAAAAAAAAAAAGAAAAAAAAAAAAAGGAGAAGAACAGAGGGGAAAAGAGCAGCCAGGACAAAATGGAAGAGATGAGAAGGCTGAGAAGATTTGTGAAGCAGAGTGTGCAGTGGGGGAGAGGCAGGGAAACCAGAGAGAAGTGATGGAGGGAAGGAGAAAGGAAGAAAGAGGACTCAAGAGAGAGGAAAGCAAACAATCTCTACGCGAAGCAAAAGATTAGTGAGATATAGTAAAGCAATGTAGGAAAAATTGGATTGGTTAAACCTTGGCAAATGAGCAGTAGATGGATAAATGGTCTTTTATTCAGGTTTTGTCCTTCGATCTTGTGAAATTACTGTAAAACAACAAGAAATGAGAGTCTGAGTTGCTCTAGGTTTACCCTTGCTTTTAAACTATGAATATTTTTATATGCTAAAGGAGAAATTAATGTCAGACACATTATGGCCTGCTAAGGTACAGAAGACTGGCCGAAAATGCATTGAGAGACATGACATAGTGTTTGGGAAGAAAAGAGCGTGTCCTGCTTTTGGCAAAGCACTTTTCATCAGTGCCAGTCACCTCCCCACCCAGCCTGACGAGCCATTTGGACCTAGTTTTTGTGGAAAAAGTGACACAGGGTAGCCATGAAATAACAGTGCTCTGGGACACGGGTCTGGTGGTGGACAGTCTGGAAAGGCACCTGGGTGACCAGCGGCCGTCATCCCCGGGCGGGCTGGCCGGAGTTCGGCTCCTCTTGGCTCACCCCTGTGAGCAAGGCCAAAGCAGGAGGCGGGTGGAAACACATCTCTCCCTGTGCACCTGCCCTCGCCAAGGGTCCCTGGTGTCTCACGGGGAAGAGCAGAGAATGATGCATCCCCAAGGAAGGACGTGGGATGAGCCGTCAGTTTGTAGCACAGCGAGGCTTTTATGGGATACGGTGGGGAACTGGCAGTGGGGAGTTGATGGGGTCTTTTCTGTGGTTTATGAGTATGCTTTATCTAGCAAAGATGTTATTCAAGATAAAGAGTGAAATGGATGTTTTTTCTCATCTGCTTCTCCGTAAACCCTTTTCCTAAGAGGAAAAGTGACAGGATGGCGTTTCTAGCACTCATTCAATTAATGGGCATAGAAAAGGCTCCCTTTTGCTTTTCCCTGTATTGCATTAGGCTGGGAAAAGTAATAATAAGATGCTGGAGACTCAAATTCAGGAGTCTGGATTTTTGCCGTTAACAATCTGTACTCTGCCAATGGTACTTGTGTTTAAAAGGGTTACAGTCCACAAGAAGTTGCACCGAAGCTAATATCGGTAGCTGTGGAGTTAGGTGTTTCTCACTGTTTGCAGAGATGATAGCTTCTGACCCATCTGAGGGTGGTGATGACAACAGCATTACTGCCATGTACAACCCCTCCCTCCCTCTGGGCTGGTTGTAGGCTGGAGTTCCCTGGTGATTATTAGAGCTGAAAAGCATTTGCTAATGAAGCCAGTACTATTACCTGGGAATGAGGGAAGGGGAGTGGAGACTTCCTGTGTTTGCTCATTCCTGGCAATCATTAGCTAGCCTGTGCTCCCGGGTGTGACTGTCCCAGGTAAATCACAGCCTAGACATTCCAGCCCTGCCTAAGTGAGTTTCAGTCACTTTGCTGCGCCTGATACTAGTGCAGCAAAACTGAGAGGAAGTGAGTGAAAGCTGTTTGGAACATTTGTCACTGATCCAACAGAAAGGGTAAGAGACCAGGCAGAAACTGGCTGCTGGAGAAGCCTGTTTGACTCACTGTGAGAGGAGGGTTTCCATTGCTTGGAGATGCATATTTGATTTCAGTGTCAAACCATTGTTCTTTTCTTAAACCGTCGTACCAAACACAGTCTGTTAGTATATACTTACCATTACATGTGTGAAAGTTCAGTAGATAAAGAAGGATACCTCATGGGTGCAGAAGTGGTAGGACTATGTATAAAGAAAAAGAAATGTGGAACAAAACATCAACTTGCATGAAATAAACCACAGACATCCTTGTTTATGTGCCATCAGTGATGAAACTCCCACTAGCTGAAAAATAAATTCATGTACTATTGCCAAGGGTATCATTTATAGCAATATTCTTAGTGACTAGCTCTTTATTTGGGCTGTCCTGAAGACAACATTATTCCTCACTTTTGGCAGGGACTTCCTGTGGATGCTGCTTGGATTGTACGTTCAACCCTGTGTGGAATATGCATTAGTGTTCACAGAAAATCAGCAGAAAACTTATGTGCATTTTAATATCTACTTACATCCAATGTCAAAGGCACAAATAAAACTTGATTTAAGAGTATTAAGTCTTTGCTTGGGCCCGTATTCTATTGAAATCTTTAATTTAGGTGTTCAGTTGAATAAAAACCAAAGTAGGTTTATAAATGAGCTATGTTTGATGTGAGCTAAAGTGCTTGGGGTAAAGAAGTGGCCTTACAGAGGTCTTTGGGAGTTTTGTCACTGACTTACATGGGACAAGAACATCACCCAAGGTGCAAAATCTGTAACATTAACCAGTTTGTAACCATGCCTCCTAAATGTGAAAACAGAAAATTCGGAAGACCATAAATGTAAAATAAAAATAATAATAAAAAAACCCAAAGCAAAACAAACAAACAAAAGGCAAAACAAAAAAACACCCCACTAGGCAATAAACTGGAAAGTCTAGTTCAATTCTTGGTCTCACTGGAGCCAATGGCAAAACTGTAGCTGACCTCAGTGTGGTCAGACATTGATTTTCAAGTCGAAATCCAGAGTTTGGCATGGTCTTTGTTTATGTCAGATAAGACATATACAAGCCACCTTTTCCCACAGTCTGCTTCATGCTAATGACATTAATATCCCGTTTCTGCCTCATGGGAACTGGTTTCACAGTGACTTTACCTGTACTATTTGCTGTTAAAGTAGCGTCTGACACCAACAGATGGATTTATTTATTTCTTTAAGTTTGTTTATGTTGTTCTTTTTTGTTTTGGCCTGTCCAGAATTTAAAAATAGACAAGACTACTGCAAAAAGTTCTCCTTGCTTATCTTTAAGTTTTCCAGCAGAGTTATCAAACATTGTAAGTAGGGGGTTTATAATGAAAACTCTACAGTGACCTTAATGATGGTGGCGGATTATAATATGCAGGTTGCTAAAATGTCTGGTTAATGAATGTCAGTAGGATTAGAAAATGATGAGGACACTTTTTAAGGTCTGCATGCTGTGATAGATTTATATCGCTAATAACAACGAAAGGTGCACAGGAATCTATGGACACTGCCTCTTTCCTCCAGAAATCGGCACCGTCTCTTATTAATTAAATTGAATACAGAACAATATAAATCTCCCAGTGCTTATTCCACTCATTTCATACATACTAATGAGGATGAGCTTCTGAAGCTGGTGGTTGGGATCATTTATTCAGCGGTGGGAAAAATAACATCAGGATTCAGACCCCCTGCTGACTTTGCACACTGTTGTGCTAGATTTATATTGGCCTACTAATAAGTAACTGAATACATTAAATGAGGCGCTCGTCACTGCAAGGGTTACAAGGGACTCCTTGTTTTTCTTCCTTGTGTATTCTTTGGTGAGGAGATTAGGGGAGATGGGCCCATTATGTAAGTCTCTCCTCTTCGTATTTCACCCACCAGTTCAAAGCCCTCTTTTCCAAACAGAAACTATGCCAAAGCTCTCATCAATCATTAAAAGTCCCAGCAGTTACAAACTTGCTGATTTTGATGTGAAGTGTAACAGTCCTGCCTTTTTTTCACATAAGAAGTGAATCACACTATGCTTAACAGTTCAAACTCTACGTTGCACAGTATGCGTGGTTAGCGAAGAGAGAAAATACAGGGCATTCAACAGCCAAAGAAATGTCCCTTTAGAGCTCCTCTTTTGGGGTGAAATACAATGGAACACGAAAGCTGGATATTCCAGCGCTGCATATGTGGCTGCAAAAAAACTGAGGGAGTCCTGCAGATCCACATTTAATTTTGAACTGATAGTCTCTCAACTTCTCAGCCTGCTAGATTTAGGATGAGAAAACAGTATGCACCGTGCTGCCAGACAAACGGCTGGTGTTACAAACATAAAATACAACGCTCTTACCACACTCTGCAGCCATTGCCCTGTGCCCACGTGTGTAAGTTTGGTAGTGAAGCACTGAAAATAGTGCTGTGTGGCAACCGGCAATAAATGAAGACTCTTAAAAATCTCTGACTGCTGTATTTTCTCTCTCCACCAGTTGTTAGAAGGAGACAAAATGCAGCAGCTATTTAGATCGGCAGACTGATCCCTTCCACAGATGAGTTTACAGTGTGACATGGGAAACTCAATAAGCCTGATTAGCTCAGCTTGTATAACTGTACAGGTAATTAAGTAAGGGTGGCCACCTCATTGAAAAGCCCCAGATACACTAGTTGGCTGTATGCAAGTGTGGGAGGAGCGTTTAATCTGTTTTGCAAGCAAGCCAATGGAAAGAAGACGACAACTTCTGAAGAACAGGTAACAGATGCAGATTTGTGCAAGTGGGGCTCCTATGTAACCGTTGTCTCCAAACTGGCTAAACAATTGGCTCTTTTTTGATGAGCTGAAGAGGAGGTTCCAGAACACAAATAATTGTCCTCAAGTTACGTGACTGGAGGATCAGGACTGAATTAATTCAGTGGCGAATGAGGAAATAAAACAAAACAGTGGAGATTAAATGCAGTCTATTCCTTATTTGTAGCGCATGTGGCAATATGCAGAGGAAGTTTTGTAAGAGATTTTATTATATGTTTCCGCTGACTTTGCATGGTGTGTAACACCCTCTGAAAACATTTAAGAATAAAAATATTTCTGTAATCTTTGCATGGCTGTTTTAGTTGTTGTTGTTACTGAAGCTTCTGTATCTGGTGTTAGAAAAGCAAAGCTATAAAATTCTCCAGAGATAATAAGAACAGGTGGAAGTTCTCCTTTGTATATCATAAAGGAGATCTCAGTAAATTTACTTTCCATTTTTTCATGCTTCTGGCTTGCTATGTTTCCTTCCATCCAACAGCTTTTCTTGGTGACCCATTTTGTCAGTGGAACTACTCTTTCCTTTGAAGTTGTAGTTTGCCTTGGAAGAACTATCTAGGAAGTACTTTTTTATTGTTAGGCCTTGAAGCAGGGTGGGGGTCATTAGTCACCTCTGAGCTTGTGAATAAATCACAAATAGTATCTTTTACCTTAGGAACTCAGTTTTGCATTACAACTTTTTCCTTGAGAGATGATGCTCTTGCACACACTTTCTTGCTTGTGGAACTTCACATTCTGACAACAGCGCTAAATATGATTTATTTACAACATATAACATGTCAAATGCTAATGTGTGTAAATAGTAACAATGCTAAACAGCATTTGTAGGAGTTAGATGGAATATAGGCAACAGTCACAATCATTTTGCTATACTGATAGGAGAAAGCTGTAGAGTTTTTTATATGGAGCAGATCTTACCTAACTGAACTTACCTCCCTTATCTCATCTCTGGTCTTTGGTTTTGTTTTTTTTTTTTTTTTATTGCTACCTGTTAAAATCACAGGTTTTATGTGTATTTAACTATATAGAGGAGACACTTGGTAATAAATGACTTTTCAAAACTATGACCTCTTTGTTCTGGCTCCAGTAGCTGTAGGACAAAGTTTTTATAATGCGTAAGTTATATGCCCATGAGAAAAGAAATAAAAGAAACTCAAGAAAACTCTGTTACCTAAAATATGTGTACTAAATATGGAAATAGAGCTTTAACATCTTTTAGTTCACCAGTCCTTTCTTCATAATCTTAGGAGTCAGTTGCCCTGTGTATTTGCTGGAGGTATCTATGAGTGCATCCCCAAAGTATAGGGCTGAAGAAAAGCAGTCAGCTGTATGATGAGACAGAGACGGAAGTTGCTATGGTGAGTCTGTAAGAAGTTGTAGGAGCCTGAAGATCCTCTCTGGGTCATATCCAACCCTGGGATGCAAATTTTCCTGGCTGCAGTTTACAGCATTTAGAGTCTAAAATTATGGCAGGTACTTAGTACTTTTAAGATACTTCCTACTTGAATGTCTGATTCCTAGACTTTTGGACCGCATCTAAAATTACACCATTGCATGCTGAAGATTATAATCCATTCTCTGTTAAATGAAGGTCCATTAAAACTACATATGTTATCATTAATCCCTTATACTTGCAAGTCTTCGACATCTGTGCACTATTTACCTTTTGCATTACAAATGTAATGAGAAAAATTATGTTTAGGGATTTGCTCAGCAAAATATCCTATGTAAATGGCACATAATATACATAAGGGCAGTCAGGTGAAGTTAGATCCAGAAAGGGATGTAGGTATCTAGTGTACAATTAAGATACCATATCCACACTGTAACTTGTATTTCTGACTCTACATCTAAAACAAATGACTTAACTAGCCACAATGATACTGACTATTGCCAGTTACTTCTACATTGTTGAAGCTGGGATTTAATTAACTAATTTGTTTCCCTGGACAAACAAATCACGCAAGAGAGGGGTCATACCTACACATGTAAACTTACAAATGTTGGAATTCTGTGTAGAACAGGACCACTATAAAAGAATGACTGAGCAGCAAATCTGGACCCAGATCCAATGCAAATGTCCATAAAAGAATAAACCTGTCCAGATAAACAGCTTAGAAAAATTTCTGCAACTCAAATATGTTCTAATCATCACCAGACCTGGTTTTATATGGATTTGAATCCATTAAATTTCTTGGCATCATTCCTGATTTCCACTTTTGGTACATTACATTATTAGTATCTCACCTTGGATAAATGCTCAGTTCTCTCTGCCTCATTCTATTTTATGTATATACATATATGAAATGACATCCAGAAGATGTCTTCTTATCTGTGGCTGATAGAAATTCTTAATGCATTACAGTGTGACTGAATTCACCTGTTTATTCAAGCAGCACAAAAATGTCACTTACTGGTCTAGGTCTCCTCCCTTGGCTGCTGTTTTCTGCTCTTGCAACACTCATACACCTCCTGGAAGGATGAGATAGGCAGCTCCTCTCGTGGCCTTCGTGGTATTTCTCCTTTTATTGCAAAGTAGTAAGGTAAGAATGTGCCTGTGTACGTGATCAACAGGCCTTGCAGGAGGTGAGGTGTTTAATCTCCATGACATGTGTTGTCTCAAGCAGCCAGGAGCTGGGATGATGGTGCTTTTCCTAACACAGGTCATTTGGATGTGACCACAAAGTAAGCAGGCTGGACTGACCTCCACAACATAGTTTTCAATTGCAGCTAGTAGCAAAACACCATCAAAAGGTTTCAAAGGATTTAGCAACATTTCTTTAGGAAACATTTAAAGGGTCTTGTTAAATCAAACGTTCCCATCTACCTCAAGAGACATTCATGTCCCAGGTCTGCAATGTTTGGTTACACTTCTATTGTTTGATGTAGAGCCTTAGATCTTCAATTAATATGCAAGTCAGTGTTCACTGAGACAATGGCAGGACCTACTCAGCATTTTGGCAGCTTGTGAAACTCAGATAAACTCTAACCTTTGCCAAATACAAAGGATGATAAAAGCAGAAGTTGCTTTTTCCAGCTGAATTAAAATAAACTGCCAATGACTTTGTAGTCCTCACCTTTTTCGCTGCTTTACTGTGGTAACCTTCAGCTGGCATTGCATGGTGCCTATAAAATACCCACTGCAGAATTAATAACTAGAGCTGCAGCAGCAAGCGGGAAGCCAAGAGATATGAGTCTGCCCTCAACCACTTTTCATCCATTAGATTCGAAACGAAACCTATATCACTAGATTACTCTAGGCTGTCCCTGGAAGTAGGTAAGAAGTCCAATGCTACAGCAATCTACCTTAAAATGGCTTTGCGTTCAGTGGGGCAGGATTTCACTGAAGCTTTTAAATGGGAGCAGATTGAGATAGCATCATGAAGGTTTTCTCAGGTGCCTATCTCAGGTCTGAGGTGTTGAAAAAGCTAAGTACAAAAACTGTATGAAAAACTGTTTTCCTGTAAAATTATTTTAAAATTAAGAGATTACTGTTTTTTGCAAAGAAGATAAAATGTATTATTATTTCTTACATGGGATAGTCAGTAGATAGTACAGAGGCAGAAAACAAAAGAAAAGCAAAACCAAAGACCTAAACTATGGTTGAGGGTTTTTGTTTTGCATCCTTTGAAAATCTGTGTGTGTGATTTGACAGTTTATGACTGTATCTCAGGTCTGAGATCTAGTCCTGTGTAAACCAGACAGCATATTTATGATTACTTTTCTCTCATTTTACCAGATATGGGAGAAAAAAAAGAGGTTCCCATGACGTACTATTTTTAGTCCATACAAAGTCACAACAGTTCTATATTTCTCCTGTTCAGTGCAAGGTCTCTTTTCTCTCTGAAATATTTTTCAGGTGTGAAAGACCCTTGTGTGCCTCTTTAAACAGTCTTTTATTATCTGACTTAAACAATTCAAGTGGTAGGGTTTTGCCAGCCTGACATGTCCAGGTTGAAATGTATTAACGAGAGAATCACACAAACAGCTCCCCTGGCAGATCGAAGAGGGTGATAATGCAGACGAGCTGCAGAAAACTGACCTCGGAGAGATGGGGTGGGCACTGGGTGACAGAGGTTTTAAAAGACCAAGTGATTAACCATGGTCATATGGGACTGTGCATCCAAAGGTTAACACGATGTGGGTTACTGCCTGGGTAGGCAGAGCAGGACGCTGAGGGGTGAAGAGAGGAAAACTTGAGGTGCCTTGCTTCGAGTCTCCTGTCGCTGGGAGAGTTTTCAGTAGCAACACGTTGGCATCGATGTAGTTGCAGTGGCAGCTTCATCCATCTGGTAGTCTGGGGACTGGTCTGTTCAACGGCTCGGGCAAGGCTTGGGTTCAATCGTCTCCGCTGTCGGAGAAGACTCGGAGCTCGGAGGCCCCAGGGGAGTGCTGCTGCTGAATTACTCCCAGCCTCGTTTATGACGCTATTCCACTTCATGTTACCGATCCGAAGAGCCATTGCACCGAGCCGGCGATGAGGCTGACAAGATATGAACAGGGAGATTGATCATCCTGGAATAAACTTTGGCGTGTTGATAGAGGCAGTGTGCTGCAGGAGATGTCGGCTGAAATCCCCGTCAGGGGGATGAGGCAGCTGATCTTGGGTGAGCACACATATCACTAGCCCATGGGATGAAAGGGGGCACAGGTAGCATCGATATCTCTCCCCCAGTTTTCTGAAGCCTACTTTGAAGATTGCTTTTCTTTCTTTCTTTTCTTTCTTTCTTTCTTTCTTTCTTTCTTTCTTTCTTTCTTTCTGTCTGTCTGTCTGTCTGTCTGTCTGTCTGTCTGTCTGTCTGTCTGTCTGTCTGTCAAAATGATTTAGCAAGTTTATAACTAGTTTCAGGACCAGCAAGCCAGGGTTATGGCTTAAATAAATGGGCTTGTAACTGGTTTCAAAAGAAAAAATATATCTGGACATAGTTCTGTTATTGTCTAATTCCTGTTAAATGATGGCATCAGAAATCATGCTACATGGAAACCAGTTTAGACATATAGCTTATACTGGGTTATTTCACTACAGGGATATGAAGTGAAATGGAAGCATTTATGGAAAAATATTTTAAGATTATTTTTACTCATAGTATATGTATTAAGTAGCTATTGCATCCCGAGTGATCTTAAAGAAGTATGAGCAGGAAGGAGGGTGAAGTTCGCATAATGTATCCATGATCAGAGGAGATGATACCAGTTAAATCACTGGCCATTTAATTCTGTTTACCTTTCCTCTGTTGATTTGCTGCTTTAATTTCCTATATTTGATCTCTCCAGTGATTTTAAATTAGCTCCTCTTCAACTTAAAAAAAAGGCTAGATCATCAAGCTTTCAAGTGAGTTTGCTGACCAGAAGAATCTGTTAAGAGGCTCACAGTAAATCCAGTGGAACTGTGCATTTTGTTTAAGTGCTTGTCTTTAAAGGTTGGAGTGCACAGTAGTCTTGAAAAGAGTTTGGAAGACTGATTGAAGTAGCAACATTATTTTTCACATGAGTGCATCAAGAAAGAGCATAAAGGGTTATAAGAAAAAATTGCAACCATGGAAAACAATTGATTCATGTTCTCATGTCTTTTTAATTAACTTGACTTCTTTTTAGTTTTTGTCATTTACATATAGCTAGTAAGGCATACCTTAGGTCCCCCTGCATTGAAAAATAGAACAGGGAATTATTTTTACAGCAGTGATTCTGCCTATACAGTAGTTATATCACTGAAACAGGAAAAAAACCTATGAAGACTTGAACAACAAGGAGAATAATTCATCTAGAAAAAACAAGAAGATATTGCTGGTTGACTGACATGAATGTGTTTGACATCTACTGAGCATCGTTTCCCTTTCTCCTGGTTTATGGTGTCTGAAATTAGTCACTGAGCACCATCTTTTCAGCTTCTTCCTTAAGAAATCTTTATGATAAAGCTGCGAAGTCTCTAGTATAAAGCTTTACTCACAGAACTAGCACAAATCCTCCCATCCAACATCACGCACTTTCACTGATGCTGACAATTTCTGGCACAAAACTGCATACCCGGGAGACCGCAAGTCCCTGCGCAGCGCAGCACGGCACGTTACTGCCAGGGTGACTGGAGGGCTTAAGCTGTTGCTCTGGTGATTTAAAGGACGGGGTTACTAGCAGGACAGGCTCGACATGTCCACACAGGCAAGAATTTCCTTCCTCCTCTCACTCCACTGTCTCTCTGACCGTTTTTTACACCGACTCAATGGTACTGCAAAGCCTGCCTTCTCCTTCGGGCTTGGGGGAGTGATGGATGCGAGCAGCGCAAGCAGCCACAGCAGCAGCTAGAGACAGAACCGCATCAAAACTGACACCACAGCCAATGGTTTTCACACCAATGCCTTCAAGCTGTGCTTTCTGTCTCCCCAGTGGAGCTCCTCATAGCTGGCTGCTGCTACTAAGTTGTTTTTCCCCACCTCGCCACCGCTCCTCCTGCACTTTGAACGACCGTCGTCTCCTCCTTTTCTCACCCCTCTCCCTCTTATTTGCACTCCTTTGCTCGCTCTTTCTCCTCCTCACCTTCCTTCTCTCTCTTAGTACTCCGTGGTGACTAAATGTGGATAAATGTTGCATAGCCACAACGGCATGTAGCGCGTGGTACATCTCCGTCTGCGCAAATGTACAATCTTCCCTTGCAGTGCCTCTTACCTGCCTTTCTCTGATGTTGTGTTATTGCTGCTTCTAGCCTTAAACCTGGCGGTAACCACGGGGATTAAATGAAAGGCATTCTGTTTATTATGAAAGACACTAAATATTTCCCTACTAGTACAGCACCTAGCCCTGCGCTTGATGGGGACCACCAAAGCAGTTGGTGACTGATGCTATATATTTACATAGTGGCTATTATGGAATTAAAATATTGTTGCCTTGTATCTAGATACACTGATTGATGCATCAGATTATGAATTTTTACTACATGACAAAATGTGCAGAGCTTAAAGACTGCAAAACGGGTGGATTTGTAAATCAGAAGAAATAAAACCAGATCTACCTCAGCAGGTTCACAATCATTCTGGTTTCTGATTAAAGCAATACAGGATAATACACCTGTCTCTATTTCAGTTTTTAAATGAATTATCATTCACCATTTTAATCCGAAATAATTCCCTGCTTTGCAGCATTTGGTTCATCCAGTGAGTCAGTCAGTAAAACACAAGTGATTCAGTGGGACAGACCCTCATCCAAAAAAATGGGTTACTTTCACCACCATGCCCCATCCTTTCTTGCTAACCAATCTGGATTTATGGCAAACGGCATGCGTCTGTCTAATGGATACTTTGTGCAACCTAAATCAATTTTCAAAAGACAGTTTGTTTGTGTGTGGTAGAGTGGTACTGTTATAGCGGGGTGATAATGATAAAGCTTGATGTACTAGGAGCCCTTATCAGAGGTTTTGTCATCATAAAAGGGTCTTAAAAAGAGAGTTACACTGTTATGGGAGACTAATAATGTCTAGGTGCTTGGGAAGTGTTTATGGAAGGTAGGCTAGAGCTGAGAACTTACTGAATAGGTGCAGATTTTCAAAAGACGAATATCTGGAGCTGCTTTTTTGGACGATGGCACACATATTATAAATCTTTTGGAAGAGAAGCCTATATACAGCTAGAGCAAGTGTAGAAGGTGTAGAATAGCAGTCAAAAATAAACCTTGCACAAATAGCTCCAGTAATGAAGAAGAATATCTGCTGCAGCTTAATCTTTGATTTATGGTTGTTTTATATTATCTCTGAAAATTAATTACAGAATCTCCTATTAAGATCTTCTGTTCTCAGATCTAATGTGTAATTTTGTCAGGATATACTTATTGTCAGGGGCAGTTACCTGAAAGAGAAAAACAGAATGGAGATATATCTGCAACAGAATGGATTATGAAGAGAGAAGGTACTCCTAAACCGTATATTTCTACATTGTGATTAAAAAAATCCCTCATAACATGATAACCTAATGATTTAGGATCCAAAAATCAGTCATTTATATTCTCTTCTTCATGAACAAGCATTATCTAAAGGATCTAAATATATCTAAATATAAGAAAACCAATTTTAGCTTCAGATATTATCTTTCAAAGATAGAGATATTTATATTAAAAAGTCACTGCTTTTTCATAGATACAGAAGTTTGGGTATTCTGAGGACTAGAAAAACATACTATAAGAGAACTCATAAAAGAACTCTCTTTTATCTCTGAGGGGTCTTGTGAGCTCTGAATTTTAATGCTTACCATCACAACTTTAGTTTGTTGAATACCAGTCATACACATTTTCCGTTCCAAGATGCTTACTCAGTTTTACTTACAACCTCGTAAATCAAAGAGTCCAAATGAATTTTTTTTTAGCTCTTTGGGCTAAGACCAAAAAAACGGCTTGATTGTCAACTGTGAAAGGAAAAAATGAGAGACAGGCGCTGTGGGGACAGGTGTGAACACAAGAGTGAGACAAAACAGCTCACCCAGAACTTAGGAAGTGTCATGAAATGTTGTAAACTTATACTGTGGGTGTCATGGGATGGACACCTGCACTTGGCCAAGACACTTGGTGATTATAGCTCCGACCCCAGTATTTCAATTCCCTTTGCTAAAAATGCAGGATAATCACAAATTTTGTGACTTGTTTCTGTAGAAATGAGGACAGCAATGTGTTTATGGCAGAAAACATGTCTTTCCCAGACAAACAACACAAAGAAGCTGCTCTTGCTGTGCCACGCATCCCAGTGTGAGATGACCTAACAGAAATACTAGGTTGCAAAGATGCGGCTACGCCAGCATAACTCATCCCCTGTCTTCTTCCCAGGACCCCATAGGGATGTTTGCTTCCCTGCTAGCTGCTCTTGTTGTGAGCCTGTGCTTGCTGAGGACCAGGGAAGGCGACACAGAAGAAGTCTTTGCAACAGAGACCTTCACGGAGCGCAGGGGAAGGCTGGCTCAAGCCTCCTCCCTATTTCTAGGCAGGGACCTATTAGCAAACTCTGACTGCATTCTCGCAGCGCGTAACCTCTGTTGCAACAGTTGGTTTTGAAGATGATTACTGTGGAAACTGGGGGGAAAGGTAATTTATTGGGCCATTTGGAACTAGAAGGAATATAGATCTTAAAAACTGGGGTAACATGAAGAAGACGGTCTTGCATTCACAGCTCTACAGACCACAGCCATCGTATCAGCAAATTTAATAAGGCAAGCACTCTATAAGGCAGTTTTTACAGCAGGCAAAACTCCTGGCAAGAGATGCAGCACTGAAATGACATAAATACATGGGCATCATGCCCCAAACTATATATGAACGTGTGACTTTCAATTGCTGTTTGTGAAGATGTTGAGCGTTAAGTTTACATTCTGACTTCTACTGTTATTTTCAAAATCATACATTTCTTTTAAAATCAGTTATTTCACAAGCAAGGTCAGAATTATAGGGTTCACAATCCTTGGGTTTAAAAAGATTAGAAACCTCCTAATTCCCGTGACAGTTCCAGAAAACATTCTCACTCTCTGCCTAACACCACAGATGGTCTTACCTCTTTATAAGCCTTCCACTGATTCAGCCAGAGAGCTGAACAATACCATGTGAGTAAGATTGCTTCAACAATGAACAAGGAGAAAGGTATTCTCTCAAAGTTTTCGGCAGGAGACAGCTGCAAAAGGTCCAGATATCTTGCAAGAATCTTTGTGCTTCATGCAAAATGCCTGAAAACATCGGTACTTCTAGTTGTATGAGTCAGCTAGCCAGATATTTTGAAGTTATCTATCCCCATCACATCTATACATCTTTTTTTTTTTTTTTTTCAGGGGGTGGTGTGGTGGGGAGGAGGAGGGTAGAAAATAGTATCTCCTTTTAAATTTGAGGAATGAAAAAGTTTGCATAATATACTGTGAAACGTAACGGTGAACTGGTAGGTATTCCTTCAAGCAAATAAATAGATTAGATGCAACCACTCAACACAATATATATTACCAATTAACAGAAGAGGTAGACTGTGCCAAAGAAAATTATTGATTTCTCTTTAATTTGCAGCATTACTCTGGTGCAGTTATTGTTTAGGAGACTGTGAGGCCCATAAATTTCCACACATAACGGCATTATGCTATTCAATCCAATGCACATAAAGTAAAATATAAAGCCAAAATGCTTGAATTGGTAGGCAAAGAGATTTCACTAAGAGAAAGCAGCAATTTTTTTTTGTATATTTCGTTCAAAGTTAGCAGATAAAGCCTGTGTGACTTGATATTTGCAGCAGTAGTGAAGCTAGTGACAGGAAATGACCAGGTGCTTGGCAGTTTCTGTTGGCTGCATCAGGTTTTCTTCCTGTAGGATGCAGCTGTTCACCTATTCTTTAGCAAAAGCAGATGGAAAATTCATGTAGCTAATTGGTACTACTGACACAGGAGTCAAAGAAATGTTGTTACTTTTTTTTTTTCCTCTTTTACTTCCTTTTCTTCATGCCGAGTATTAACATTCCAGATGGGGAACATTAAAGTATGTAGAATTTCAAGCAGAAAATGTCTGAAAGTTGATGAAAAATGTCCATAAAATAAATAAAGGCTGCTGAAGTGAAGACACATGTTATCTATTTCTTCAATTAGCAATAAGGTCCTTGTGGTATTCTTAAGGAACTGTGAGAGCTCTGACTGAAACATTCATTATTTTTGAGGATACCACTGTTGTATAAAAGGAAAATAAAATCCCCAAAGTGATCTGTGGAAAGATGTTGCTTTGTAAATGCAGAAGTGCTGGTAGTGATGCTTATATAAATATGCTTAATGAAGTATTTGTAAAATTATTTCTTGGTAGGACCCTAAAAGTTTATTTTAATTTGCTGAATTGAAAGTAAGACAGATCACTTGATTTCACTTTCAGAGAAAATATAAATTTATAAAAAATTAAACTTGAAAAGTATACTGTGTCAAGGGCTTATTTATAATGCCTTCCTCAGCTTAAATATGTAGTATCATTAAGAAGAGTTCTAGAAATAAAATTATGTGACTTGTCTACCTTTCCATATGATTTAAATACTCAAAAATATTAATATATTTTGTTTTCTCACAATGCCTAGAGTTTTGATTTTCTATACATTCCTACAAAGAGAGACAGAAACAGAAATTTGTGGAAAGCTTAAGAACCAACAAAGGCTGCTAACGACTGAGCAATGAAGATTACAAATTTCAGTGTAAATGCTGCCTTAGCTAAAAATACTGGAACATATGATAGACATATAAGATTTCCCTTCTTTAACAACCATTTTTTAGCATCATCATTGTTCACTCAAAACCAAAATATTTCCGTGTAGTAGCTGAACTGATAAGACTAGGTTTTTCTAGTGCCCCTATGGCTCTCTTCCCTGTTCAGTGAAAATAAAGGTGAATGGAATTCAAACAGGAAAAAAATTCCTTAATTTTTCTTGCATATTCCCTTTTACTAAAGCCCCTAATTTTTCAAAAAAGTGCCTGATAAAATTCTTAGCTTTAGTTACGTGCTGTATATTTCTTCTAATTACTTGGAATCGCCGTTCAAAACACTGAAGTATCTTAGAAACCATAATTCAGTTACAATGAGGGTCCGGATTGTTCCCCTGAGAAATTCGTAATGAAGCGACCTGGGTTTTTTTCAACCTCAGTGAAGGGGTATCTTAATCACCTCCCCTTGCATTCCCCCACCAAATCTGTTGGAGGCCTTTCTGCAAGAGAGGAGTGTAATAACAAGACAGGACAAGGCAACGAATAGAAATGACAGCATTTTTGTCTAGAGTTTTCTTGGACTGCAGCTATTCCTCAAAAACTATCATACAACCTAGGCTTATATTACTTTGATATGTCCCTGGGAATAAAGGAGTAATTCCAGAGTTACACTTCCGAGGAATGGGAGAATGGGAGCAGTAAATGGCTGGGAGACCTCTAGGCAAATGTACATCTTGTTGGGGCTCTATACGGACCTTGGAGAGAGGTTTAGTGACCATTTTGTGCAGGTGGGCAAGCCGTGTGGTGTGAAAGCGCTGGTGAAGCAGAACCACAAGGTCGCTTAGCTGGTGTAAAGTCAGAGTGAACTTCTCTGCTGTGTTAGTGCAATACTGATAATATTCAGACTGGTAACGGCTTGGCACAGAGATTTAGTAGAGCTTTATGTTTCATTTCAAAGCTTAATCAAACTTGCCTAAACATCTTTGGATGAGAAACAGGCCTGTAAACTTCTGGAACTGTAACTCCACTGAAGATTTTTATCTTTTGCAATATTTTTCTGTTTGCTTTGGCTGAAGTTAGAAAAAAACTGGGCACTTAAAGAAAGGAGAAGAAATAAAAGTAACCAAAGCAGGGAATCCTGAAAAAAACCCACCCTTTTGTAGAAATAGAGTGTGAACTGAGTTCAGGAAAATCAAGCACACTCCCACCCCCTCACAATCGATGTATTTCTAATGAAAGAAGGAATCATCAGCCATCAGGCTAGGACTATTTTTTAACTAAACATACATTCAGCTCCATTAAAAAGTCATCAGGGAAGACAGTCCAAGGATACAAAATACCTGTGCTACAAGCACAGTAGTAGGTCTGGTAGCCTGTCCAATGTCACAGTAGTGCTCTGAGGGTGTAACTGAGATGTAATTGAAATTTTCACCACCACGTGATGAGTAGCATTACAAAACATGGAAAAAAGATGTGTCTTCCTCTTCCCCTTCCCCTTCCCCTTCCACTTCCCCTTCCCCTTTCCCTCCCCCTTTCCCCTTTCCTTAAAAATCCCAGGAAGGAGCAGCTTTGAAGTTCTGTATCTCGCTTGACTGGCATGCTGGAAGGCAATGTATGGGACCAACCAGACATCCTGCAGTGCAATTTTGGACAGATGAACTGAATGAACGCTCTGAATATAGGTCACTGTAATCAAATTCCTTCAAGTTATTCATACCTTGCAAATGTGCAAGCAGGAATTTAGAGCAGACAGTCTGCTTTATTTTTCCTACTTAGTTGTATTTTACATCAGATAGTCATTTGATAAAATATCTGATGCCAGTACACAGGGACTAGAGTCTTAGTATGACAGATGGACACGCATACACTATCTGTCCCCACTTTACTTTGACATATTCAATAGCAAATGGACCAACAACAGGAAAATCTGACAATAAAGGAGCCCCTCTCTTGCCATGACAGGTTACAGGAGAGGAGGGATGGATCTGGGCAGATAGATAGTTTGGGATCTTCTCAGATAGGGAAGAGAGCCAAAATAGATCTTACATAAGCAGCAGAGCAGTGTTGTACCCTGCCCATCATCTGACCCATTTGGAGGCAATGCAATGGCCATGCCTTCTGCAGGACCCTGTCTGGAAGATGCACTCTTCACAATATGGAGATTGTGTTGAGCCACTCAGCAGACAGCAGATCCGGGCGGTGGGACTCAGTGGGGCTTGCACATGAGACAGAAAGTGCTGTGTGGTGCTGTCAGGGCTTCCCAGTCATTTAGGGTATGACCATAAGCTGAGTTTTAAGTCAGTGTAATGCTGAAAACTTGAGTGCTTTCCAGGTTAAGGCAACAGCTGAGTGACGTTTCTGAGTACTGCAATTTGTATTTACGCAACTAAAGCCTATCTTAGATCCCTAAAGGCTTTTCTGGATCCTGGCTTATGGTCTGTGAGACAGGAAGCATTTTGTACAATAGGGCTTTACAGAGCAGAACCCTAATCTGACCGGGATAGTAGGAGGGACCTAGGCAAATGCACAGAATTTCCTCAGTGCCTGCAGCCAACAACATCACTTGCAGACCATTTTTTATTTATTCTTTTTTTTCAAAGAGGAATAGATCATTTCATATTTTTATTAGATCTGAAGGAGAAGGAAGACTACAGGGAACATCTAAATTTGAAGCTTTGGAATATCACATCTGTTTTCAGGGCAGTAATGCCTTAATTATTGGAGAGCTTCTATGGACTAGTTATAAATGAAGCTCAGTCTGTCATAAAACTTAATATACTCATGCTCAAAGCAAGTTATGCTCAGACACACCTCTGAGATGATTTTCATCCAGTTTGCTTTTAGCACTAGGGGAAGGCATTACAGAGTGGATTACTGTTGTAATAAGGTTTTCTTATGGGGATTTAGAAACAAATGTACATTATTAAAATATTTGTTGATGGTTTTCTCACACTATATGTTGTGTATCATATTAATAATTTTATTTTATGCTACATGCATATTTTGAAAACTTAAAGGGGAGGAACATAAAGATTGAGGAACACTCAACTTCAGAACCATCTCTCTATGCCACTCATTACTACTGAATAATATGAGATTAGTGTGAAAAATTTATACCTCTCTTCATGTGCATCAGTGAAGTTTGGAGGACTCATCTCACAATGATCACAACTAACAATTTAGGAAACATGAGCACACTGTGGCAAAGGGGAACTTCTTTTAAAGGATAAATAATTTCACTCAATACCTCACATTGCACATACGCTTCCTGGAATGATTCAGAAGCAACTTCAAGGTTGTTTGAGGAGAATCTTCCAAGGGCATTAGTTTGAATCAGGTAGGTGAATGTGAAGTAGTTTCTGTTTCATAGGTCTCCATAAGATGTAATGCATGCACATGGTATTATAGGGAGAAAAACAATTACATAATTGCTGGTAGTAATTTCAAAAGCTGTGCAATCAACTGACCTTTAGCTATGATATTTTTAGCACATTCCTTCTCACTCTATGGGTAGACATACAAGGACATCCATATTTGATGGACTACTTGGGGCTTGTCTTTGAAAAACATTATTAACATCCCCATCCCTTAGCTAACGAGTTATGATCAGGAAAGATGCTGAAGTTTCTTGTCTTGTAGTTTTCTATATTTAAGAATTCTTCAACATTTATTCTGGAGTTAGGGACAGAAACTGTGTTTGCCAAGACAACTGTTCTTGAATTTTCCTAAACACATGTGCTGCTGAGCAACTGGTGTTTTATGGATTCTGGAGCAGCCTATAGCGGCAACATTGTTGAGCTCTCATGCTCCCTTCCTGTAGTTCAACCTCATTTTTCATCTCTTATACTGAAGGGCCTCCATTTATTTTTGGGTCAAAGATATTTTTCTTTGTGATGCAGGGACAGGTAAAGTAGAGATCTTGTGTATCTATGGCATTTAAAAATCTCTTGCATGCTTGTCTATAGTGATGACGAAAACAGTCCTTTCTAGGCTCTGTGTTTCTATGCAGAACCTATGTGGGCATTTTCTTTGATATGCTAAGATGGGAAATCCTAGCAAGACCCTTCATGCTCACATAACAAGGTCCGTATCCACTGTTTGACATGTTTATTATGCAACCATTATTCTTCTGGCACAAGACAGAGCTGCCTGAAAGCTTACATGAAACTGGCACAGACTAGATGCTTTTCTGTGTATCAGCTCTCACTTACATGTCTTACCTTTAAACCTTCATCCAATTTCAGTCTGAACTCCTGAATGGAACATTTCTTCTAAACTTTTGAAGATGTCCAGATTTCGTGCTCTTTTCCCATCCCCATCATTGGCCTAATTCACAAGACCTTACTTGTTTTTTGCATTCAAAACATGCCTAACGTATCTGGAAAGATGAAACACATAGATATCACACAACGTTGCCTGTTTTCTTGTATTTTCTGCCAGGTTGGGGTTGCTTGGGTTTTGTTTTTTTTCCATTTAGTATTTGAATTTTACAAAGGGGATGATGGGAATATACCAAACAATACTAACTAAAACTAAGTCCCATGACAATGCATTTCAGCTATATTCTGTTGAACAACCGAACTTGCAAATGTTTGTCCTAATACAAATCTTTGTTGAGAAGTTCTCATTTCATATTTTACTCCACTTTTGCAAACTCATCTGTAAAGAGCGAGTCCAGAGCCCACTGGAGATCCAATGGTCTGAGAGAACTCTTCAACCTGCTTGCCAAGCCACAGCCCCACTTAGAAATGAAACTATTTCAGAGTGAAATTTATATTCCGTGTCATTATATCATCTAACCCAGGAACTCTGCATCTGGCATTTATGGAAAAAGCCAAACTTACTGTTTCCACTTTTAGAATTACAACCTATATTTAGAACTAGAAAGTGATTTGTCATCAGAAACAATATGCCAATATGTAGTCTGATTTAGTCTTTTAAAATGATTGACAATTTTTCTTAAAAGCCTTTCAAATTGATCATCCTTTTCATTCTGGAAAAACACAGCTGCTTTCCCACCTTTGAACACACCAGTATTTGACAGGCAGTGGGAATCCGTATTTTTGAAGGGGTTTCTACACTCTCTGTCCAAGGCAAAGGAAAATGTTAATTCCAAAACAACAGGGTTATTCCATATCTTAGGTGGTTTTGCACTTTTTTTCTAAAGGCGGCTTGCAGTTGCCTACTGTAGGTGTCTTTACTTCCAGGCTATTAAGATCGCCTAAAGAGAGGACGTATACTGGCCTGCCCCTGAGAACTGTCAGCATTACTGATGTATTAGCATATGTTGATGACCCAGCTGTCTTCCTACTCATCCATAGCAGGCTGTTGCTAGCCTGGCTACAAACTGGCAACTTCCCTTCCAGTCCAGGCTTCACAAGAAATAACACTGAAAATCAACCCTGCTGCTTTTTAAAGACAGCCTCTGTTCTGAAGGCATCATTATGTGCTGCCATTGATACCAGCAAAGCAAAGAATAAGACTCTAAAATAAGTTCAGCTGTTTGCAGGGTCCAGTTTTATCTGCAGATCAAAAAGTAGGCAGCTTTTTACACCTGACATACAGTCTTTCAAAGAGATTAAAATTAAGAGTCCACTATCAGGGAGACAGGCAGTTGCACCTGGGCATGCAGCTCCGCTTGCATCACTCTTTTCCTTGGTTCAAACTAGGCAGATTTTACTTGACAGTGAAACTGAACCCTGAAAATGCTGTTTATCTGTTTTCAAGCAGTGAACAAGGCACCTTCATGGAACTGGCACGCAGTACAGAGCTGCTGTTTCATTTTGGGGCAATGCATTCCCTATTATACTTATTGTTCTGCATTTATTCTATTGCCTGGTACTGTAATACACTGCTCTCAGTATGCTAATGGGATTTCATGGGGCTGCCATCACCAGCTTGATTTGTAACAGGAAGCCAGGACAATAAAGGCTTTGAGAAGATTAATGTGAGAAATGCATGCCTCTGTAGAGGGGCATCAATGCAAAATGAAAAACAACACTGTCTTCCATTGCTTGTTACCGCCATCTCATTTTCACCAGTAAATAACTAGTGCATTTCTCTCCACAATGAACACCAACAAAAGGAAGACAGCCTTTATCAACAATGGGTGTACTATAGAAGGGGACAGAGAGGGCAGCATTCTTCTTAGGCATTTCATATAGTCACCTGTCATTTCTCACTGACCCCACGATCGCTGTGTTTAAAGAAGCTCCTACAGATTTTACCTCACTGAGCATCTCCTGACAACCTGCAACTTTCTATCAGAAAATTCACAATGGGGTAACAAAGGCTCTGGCAGTTTAGGAACAGATTTCGATGATCTGCTCATGAACATACTCTAGTGAAGCTATGTTGTCTACTACCATCACTTAGATGATAAACTGCATTTGGTAGCCCTGCACAGCTATGCTATTGACTTAAAACCAGCCAGCCAGCAGCAAAATACGGTGGCCTCAGGAAATAGCTTCTTAATTTTCACTGGACATAAGTTATCGTTACATATGCTGATGAAAAGTCACTGGCTGTTTTCTGAGTCACACAGTGTTCTTACATTAATCTGAAAATTCAAAGAATTAAAAGAAGATAGGTATTTTTATTAACTTGTCTTATCTATTTACATTTTAATTATGTTGTTCTTTCAGGGCAAAAACTACAGCAGGGGATGGGGAAAAAAAGGGAAAAATGAGGTTATTTTCCTTGCTGAAGGCCAGATTAATCATTCCGGAGCCTTTGGCAGGCCACACATCAGGTGCCATCTGAAAACATGAAAACAGAACCAGCTGGTATGGCAGGCATGTGGAGGCAGTGCAGAATGTATATGGCCCACAGGCTGCAAGGAAAAGGTTGCATCAATGTACAGAAACCAACATTATCCCGGACTAGTTACTCAGCAGTTTTAGGTAGCCCTGGAGTCTTTTACTCTTCCCCCTGGGAATCCCACAACTTTGGGGTGGTGCAACAAACGTCTGTGGTGTAAACCAATTGACCTGGACCATCCTCATGCTCTGTTATCTCCAGGTTGTGTGTTATTCACTGCTTCCAAAGGCATTTTTACAGCCCCCTTTCTGTGTTGAGTCTACTTATGTTTAGCTGGAGAATTTCTTAGTTCATGTATCTTCTATGCCATTTATCTAATTCTGTCCACATGAACTGACTTTGGGAAGCTCGAGGAGCCGTGCGTTAGCAGGAGGCAGCAGTTGTATCTGGTACAGATCCTCCTGGTTTCCATATGTCCAGCAGTGTCAGAATTTATTGACCCAAGACACAGAGCTCACAAGCTAGCTGAAGTTTGCTAGAAGGAGGGCTTGACTGTGACAAATACAACAGCATTTTTGAACAGTGCCTGTCTGTTAATAAACTAGCATGTAAATAAATGAAAAAGAAATGAGGATTTGGGAGAACATTTCTGCCTCCTGTCACAATAAAGCATGCTGGAAGGCTGCTGTGGGTCCATCTGCTATTTCTGGTAACAATGCAACGTTGAGGTGTCACATCTCTCATGCACCCTGGACAAGTATGTGTGGTAGCAACACCTGTAATCTACTATAGTAGCTCAGCTAATGAAAGTAATAACAAATAGTCTGCTTTGTGATATATATCTTCCCTTAAGTCTGCTAGAGGGGTTCTAAAGTGATTTAAGGGTGACTTAGTTAAACTGGATTAAAGTCTACACTCCATTAAAATAAAGTCAACTGATGCACCTTGCAGGAATTTTACTTTATGAACAGGACTATACTTTGGAGATGACTTCTTCCAAAAGATTGATTTTGTCTCATTTTTTCCACATCAGCCTCTTGCAATCTAGATTGAAATGAATGCATGAGTAAATAATTCAAACCTGTGGTTGTTTTGCTGTTGTCCTCCATAGCTCTGATATCTCTGTAGCTTCTGTCCCTTTACTGGATGTGTGTGCAGGTGTGTATGACAATTCACTGCTACAGACCTAGGAAACTTTCTTGATTTGTTGAGGGTGAATAGAGAGGTGACAAAGTTTGCTGACAAAACCAAATTGCTGAGGATAGTAACGATGGAGCTACCTGTGCAGAACTGCAGAAGAACTTTATGGGACTTCGTACTTGGGGGTTAAAATGACAGATGAAATTTAATGAGATAAATACAGACTGATGCACACAGGACCTCACCTTGCTCTCCCTTTCCCCATGAGTTCATGGGGAAAATATAAAATGCGTGGTCTGTGAGCTGACTGTAATGAGTCAGGAATGAGACCTTAGGTTTATAACAGACAGTTTCATGACAATATCAGCTTAGTGGTCAAAAAAGGACACTGACTGTTGGGAATTATTAGGAAAGAAGTAGGAAAGAACACCAAGAACAGAATTTTACCACTGTATAAATCCATGGTGGGTCCTATAGTTATTTGCTATTAAAAGGGTTGTTGTAGATTTAGAAAACGTCCAGAGAAGGACAAGTCAGGACTATCAGAGGAGGTGGATCTTACACAGACAATGGGTAATTACACACTAGCAATTCTTCACCACAGGGTTCCGTGAAACCTAATGTTTCACACAGGGTCAAATGAAAATTGAACTAGCTACTGGAAGACACATACCTGAAGCCTTCTAAAGATGTGAAAAATCACCTCTGACTCAGGAACGCTACAAACTCCAAATTCTGGGAAGCTAGAGAGAATTTGGGGGAAGTCTAACTATATCCTTGCTTTGCTTTGAAGGTACTTCTCTGGGAAGTCACTTTTGACCCTTCTTAGGGAAAATACATTAGGCTGGAAGTTCTGACCCACTCAGGCAATTCTTATAATCATATGATGTAAAATGCCCTACTAATCCTCCTAAAGTCTGTCCAGAGAGGGACGGCACAAAATTAACAGAAAGACTCAGGCTCCTATATCTCTGTCTGTGATAAGGTTCTGAAAATGTATAGGAACACACATAAAGGCTGAAATTCAAACTGGTCATAAACCACTGATAACATCTGAGGTTCTTTAAATATGAATTTCTGAGAGTGACAAAAATTGCTTGAATATTGCAGTTCTAGTCTGGAGTTGTGGATCTTTTGTGTAATATAATCTAAATGTTTGTCTTTTTGAAAATATTAAGTCATCCCAGAAGACCAAGGTGACAAGGATTTGTCAAATGCTTGTCTTTAAGTGGGGAAAAAAGTATATGACAAGAAAGAATAACCCTGTTGAAAGAAAGAGGTGTTTTGTTTTGTTTTTAACCATGCACAGTTAAAAAGAACTCAAGGTTGTCTTAATTTCATTGTCTTGTACTTGCATTTGCAGGGAGCTTTGGTTTTCTGCCAATTCGTTTCCAAGTGTTATTTGACGTATGCCTGGCCAGGAAATATTAACAAATAGAGCTCTGGTGGTTGTGTGTTCCTTTTTTTAACTGTGTATTCATGGGAAAGTTATTTTTAATATACTAATAATTATTGATGTAGCTTCTATTTTCCTCTGTATATAATATTTTACTCCAAAACTACAAAGTATGTTATACCGAGATCCTGAAAATAATAAATAGTTTGCATAAAACCAAGGAGACCATTTAAAGAATTTTGTTAGTGCAGAACAATTCTCTGCTCCCTTCTCATTATTTTAAAAGAAACAAGGAATATTTCCCTATATGTGCCTATTTTGACGTAAACTTTCTTCATTGAATATCTGTCGAGGAAGGTCCTTGACGTCAAGGAAGATCCATCGTTTTGGAAAGGCAATGGCTACAACATCACCAAGACATCAAAGGTTACTTTTGTCCTAGAGTTCCTGGTAGGTTTGTGCATGCATATAAAATGTAAATCTAAAATAAACATGTTATATTCTCAGCTTCGAGCTTTTTTTAGTATCACTTTTAAAAGATGAAACATCTGGAAACACATCAAACATCTGGAAAAATCAGTGATTCAACCATAGTTCATCCTAATTTGAAGATCCAGTTATTTGTGTCAAGATGAAAGCATGAACTATACACAGTAAAGGGCTTTGATTAGTTAAACTAGAGCTCGGGCGGAACTGTGGCACGAAAATGTAAAACTGAGGTCCATATACACCCTCTTCCAAGTCCTTCCTAGCCCTGGGCACACCCCTCTTTGATTTCAGAGTCCCTGGTGTGCCCAGAGCTTCGCTTAAGAGATCCTCGTGCAGCTCGCAGTGCAGCTGAGCTCCGTGTTTCTGAGAGAGGTTTCATGTTTACATGAGACAGGACTCCAGCCAGTTGCTGTCTTCCAAATATACATGGCTGCTTATTGGCAGGACCAGATTCTCATCCCAACGCTGATGTGATCAATCTCTCTGTCTCAGGAGGGAAAGGAGCAGCCACCACTCATGAGATAACAAAAGCAGTCAGCAACGGATGGGAGACTTCAGTCCTTGTCACAGCCTGAGAAAGCTTGCATGTCGTTTCCCACTCCCACGTAGCCGAAGCAAGAAGGAAAAATGCTGAGCATTCTCATCATCCTCCGGTCTTCTAGTCACGAGAGAGGAGGCTGCAGCAGCAGCGTGCCGTGCTTGGTGAAAGGACAGCGTCCCTGTCTCCGCACAGTGCCACGCTACCTCTTCGACAGCTGGGGCACTCCACGCCGGAATGAACCGTGCTGAGAAAGCTCCCGTTACTACAAGGAACAGGAAACGAGAAGTTACAGGGAGGGGCAGCTTGTTCATCCCTCTCGCTTTGCTTTGCCCCCCGGTAAAACACAAGCATACTTGCAGCCCCTCGCTAAAGCCCGGCTCCCAGCTGGAGCACGCGGAGGGGTGCGTCTGCAGCCCTGGCTCCGGCATCGGCGCCCGGGTCGGGTGCAGTTTCGGGCACACTGGTTTCCTAATCGCCCGCTCAATTTGCGGGATGCTCCGATCGTCCTCCCGAGGAGATTCTGTCTCCCTTGGCAGTACATGCAGAGCAGAAAGCACCTAATTCAGAATTCTGGATCCCACTCCAGAGGCCTGCATGTTTCATATCATTTATTACATCTAATTGTACATGGCCTTATTTGGTGATTCATCGCTCTACATATTGTATAAATTTGTGTTTTCTGAAATCTCCCAAATGAAATACAATTGCACAGTGGAAGTATCCTACTCTGCTATGTGGACAGTGCGTTATCGTTGTTGGACATGCATCACAAACGCATGAATTACTATTTTTTAATTAAAACTACATGACATAGCAGTTGTAATGAAAATGAACTAAAAATAGAAAAACTACAAGCCAGCGGTCATCTTGTGTACCATAATGCAGCGACAGTGTCCCTAATCTACCAAGGGAATAATTTACACCAAAAATGCTTGGTTACACTACACTTCTGAAGTCTACAAGTTATTCATATCTATGGAGTTGGCTCTTCTTTCACTTCATGTTAGCAAGAGTTGAGCTCAATTGTCATACGTACATGTAAAACCAGTAAAAGAGGAAATAAAATAAAGTTCATATATATGACAAATACACTAGACCTAATACATGGTTCAGATACAAGGCTGAGTTACGTGTGTCTACTGTGCCCCACGGAGTTGTGATAGGTGATTATACATATGGTTATTAAAAAGGTGAGGTAAAATGGATTCTCCTTCATGAAAGCTGAAACTCATTGTGCTATTGCATTTTACTGCAACTTTGAGGCAGGTTACAAGTTTGTATGTGATCAATTTTCCTAATATGAATTATATTTGCTTCAATGTGTTAAGTGAGGGCTGTCTAGGACCTCATTCCCAGTGGGTGCTGGGATAGTTTGTGGGGAAGTTGGACTCATTCTGCAGAAGCACCTTCTCTTCTTTGACGATTACATGGTTCAAGAATGATGTCCAGTATAACCACCACCTACACCTCCTTCTCTACAGCTCTTCTTACAGAGGAAATACTGAGAGCATATTAAAGGCAAGGGAAGGTAACTAGAAGGGGTGGCTGGAAAGACATTTTCACTTGCTGAGTATAACTTGATATCCTGAGTAGCTATGACTCTAGACAGTGTCCCAGGCTACAGGCAAAAGGAAATGCCAGGCTACTTTGGGTGCTAAGCAGGGTTTTAGAGGCTGTATCTATCTAGTTAATAGAGAGTCTTCGATACACCTAAAGTAATCTGGAATTAAAGAAGCCCCAAACTCTGAAGATATGCCATTGCAAATATTTGTTTCTTCTTAATTTCAGAGATATGAAGACTATCACTGTAAGAGGTAAAGCCCAGTAATGTAACACTCTTCCCAATACTTCTCTCTTTAAGTAATAAAAGGCCTGAAATGGGACTGTCTGCTCCACACTGGTGTAACAATTGGATGCTGTTTTCTAGTGTAGCTCCTTTCATCCTTGTGAAATGCCCGGCAAGTAACTATTTCTGGATGCTATACCTCCTTCTGGAAAATGTCCACTCCGGTCATTCAATCTGTGTGTGTGGCTGTATGATCAGCACAAAACACTTGTGCATCCACTGCTCCAGGAACAGTGTCCCACAGTGTGTCCTGACACTGTCATGCCTTATGTTAGCTGGTTTTTGGGGTGTAATCTCCATTCTTCTAGTAGTGCTGGATACATCGATACAGAAGAATTAGAGGGCATTTTATGATTATGAAATCTAATTACAAAACCAAATCACCACTTCGGTGCTTGTGCTTTGAAACTAAAAGGTCGGTAAGTTTGTGGCAGAGGAAGGTTCTTCTTCATAGAGCTAGCTGTGTAGGGCTAGAGTCTTCTACTTCTGTTACTCTGAGTGAGGTTTTACTGTTGAGATAGTTGTTCAGTTGTTTTTGATTTGTTTAATACAAGAGAAGATAAAGTCATGTGAGAATATGTCCTTTAACACTACTCTCTCTGTGGTGGGTTGACCTTGGTGGGCCACCAGGTGCCCACCAAGCTGGTCTATCACTCTCCCTCCATCAATAGGCCAGGGGGAGAAAATATGATGAAAGTCTTGTGGATCGAGATAAGAATGGGTAGGTCACTTACCAATTATTGTCACAGGCAAAACAAACTCGACTTGGGGAAATCAGTTTAATTTGTTGCCAATTAATTGTAACAGAGTAGGATAGTGAGAAATAAGAACAAAATTAACAAACCTTCCCCCACCCCTACCTTCTTCCTAGGCCCAGCTTCATTCCCACTTCTGCTTCCTCCTCCTGAGTGGGTTGCAGTCAGTTCATAATATTTTGCATCTGCTGCTCCTTCCTCC
>NW_010521392.1:42781-51583 GCF_000687285.1 Phaethon lepturus | reverse complement strand
CAAGGGGTCCCTGCCATGGGATACAGTTCTTCAAACTTCTCCAGAGTGGGTCCTTCCCACAGGCTTCAGTTCTTCAGGAACTTCTCTAGCATGGGTCCTTTCTATGGGGTGCAGTCCTTCAGGACTTGCTCCAGTGTGGGTCTCCCACAGGATCACAGCTCCTGCTAGAAAACCTGATCCTGTGTGAGTTCCTCTCCATGGGCTGCAGATTTCTCCAGGGCACATCCACCACCTCCACTGTGGGGCCCTCCATGGGCTGCAGGTGGATATGTGCTCTGGTGTGGTCCTTCACGGGCTGCCAGGGGCATAGCCTGCCTCACCATTCTCCAGGGACTGCAGGGGAACCTCTGCTCTGGTGCCTGGACCACCTCCTCCTCCTCTTTCTTCACCGACCTTGGTGTCTGCAGGGCTGTTTTTCTTGCATTTTGTCAATCCTCTCTCCCAGATGTTGTTGCATAGCTTTTTTTACCCTTCCTTAAATATGTTAGCACAAAGGTGCTACCAGCATTGCCAACAGGCTCGGCTTTGGCCAGCGGTGGGTCCGTCTTGGAGCTGGCTGGAACTGTCTCTGTCTGACATTGGGACAGCTTCTGGTGTCTTCTCACAGAAGCCACCTCTGTAACCCCTCCGCTACCAAAGCCTTGGCACATAAACCTGACAGACTCTAATATATAAAAACACCATGGAGGTTAAAAGGAAATGCAACAGCAGAAAGTCATGCATTATAAATGAAGGATGGACATTTGTCCTATAACAGTGGCTGTCATTTTGCATTTGACAGTGACAACCCAACCTCTGCAGGAACCTCTTCTGCACTGAAGTTCAGACCTCACATTTTCCTCAGAGGATGAAAAGAGTATGCCCTACACATTTTACCAACTTGTTTCACACAGCAGATGATGTTATGACAGATATTGGCAATACTTCTAAATCATGTAAAAAGAAATGGTCTGTAATCTATTATCCATTCCAGGAGCCACACTGTCCCTCCACTGCAAAGAATTTCCTCACAGACCTCATTCTGTGCATATATGCAGCATATAATGTATATTCCATATTAGATTTTAGCTCTTTTTATCCAATACATCTGCAAAGCTCATGTTTTCTTTCTCCTCTGTTAAACAGTGAATACATTATAGATGGGTCCCAAGTCTCAAATCAAGCTCCTACAAGAATTCCAGCAAAACTTGTTTGCTGACTATCATGTTACTGTCTTACTTTCCACCTTCCTAAAGTCACCTAATTGTCATGAATTACCAAATGAACACTTGATGTAGAAAGCTTAGCAATCCAGCACGACCCTTAGTTCAGATTCCTTCCTGCTCTTCAGTTCCTGAATTTTTAATACACCATTTCTGGCTTGAACAGAAAAGTTATCTCTCTCACACAAGACTCTTGTGCTATTTTACAATTTGTGTGTTTCTCTCCCATGCCACATACTTTTCCTCTGTGCAATCTGGGTGAAATGTTTTTTTTACTTGCTGAATGGCACACACTGCAGAACTGGAAGCATTTGAAATATGTGTTCAGTTATAATTTTAATGACAGTGAGGGTACTGTGTTATTTAAAGGCTGGTTTCTGCAGAGTATTTACAATGGTTTAATTGCATAGAGTGGTGATCAGCTGGCATATTCTCCTACAGATGATATTATAGTAAGTTATAAAGGTACTATATGTACCTTCATCTTATTGCTATTCTCTTACAAGACTAAGTTCTATGATTTTACGTACTTTTATATCAAGCTGACTGCATCTGTCCTTGAGGGCAATGTTGCACTTTAATGGCATGGTTAAACACTACAACTTTTGTGTGCAGACAAACCCTCAGGGCTCAGACAGACGCTAAAGTTACTGTAGCTCAACAAGTTAGTGCACATCAGCAGAGCCACAGTAACTGATCATATACATGCACTTAGTCTGTCCCAAATGTGAGGTAAAATATCAGACTCTCCTGCTGAGTCTCTCTTTTTTTCTTACTTAGCCAATGCTAAAAGTATGATTAACTTCTGTACAAGCAAGAAACAAATCAGGCTGAATCTATAACATAAAGTAGATCACTTTTTAAAAAGCTAAAGGGGGGCAGAAGTTCTGTGGGAAAGAGTTGCTTCATTTAAAAAGAGATACAGGAGGAATATAACTAGAATGGAAGTTGCTTTTAAAATGACTTTACTGACTTTTCCTTACTGACTGTAATTGACTTTAAATTCAAGGTCTGGGATGCACAGCAGTTACAGCATGAGGATGCTATGACACCAACCTATACTTTTGGTGAGGGTGCAAACATCTCATGTGGTGCCTAGGCTTACGTGGAGAGTCAAATACTTTTCCCCCACTTTGTTCCCCAACTACGTAAGTTGTCAAAGCAATTTTAAAATCAATTGAAACCCTGAAAATGAGCCAACACCGTTCCCTCAAGATTAGTGTGACATGCTGAGACTGCTCACTCTGAGTTAAGACCCTGACAGCAGCACTTTGCACACGTTAGAGTTCGGGCAGCATAACGTGGAGAGCCGTAAAGCGGTACAATAGTCCCTTACCGATCATGACGACATGTACACCACCGCCTGCGAGGAAAACTTTGGCTAAACTCCATCTGTGTGCTGGCAGTGACACACCAGGCGGGCAGGCTGAGTGTCACCTTGTCCACTCTTTGCAGGCAGAACGGGTAATCTGCTCACATGCAAGACATGGAGGAAGGGCCTCCATACATCGATTCGAAGCAGGGAGCGGGAAAAATTAACAGCAGTTGAAGCACTAATTGTCTCTGAAACTTAGAACGGTGCTGGTGGACCAGTGATTTGGATAAAAAAAACACCGGGCTGGTAGTAACCTGCCCTTAGGCTGATATCAGACCAATTCTGCTGCTGCAGAACCTGAATGCTCCTCTAGCTGGCTCAAGTGCTACATTAGCCTTTCTTAAACTGATTCAGAAATGTGCTTAGGAAAAAAGAGACCTCCACAAAACTATTGTTTGTATACTGTTTGCTTTCTGCTCCATGTTCAGTTTCCTGCTTAAAGCCTTCTCGAGCCCTTACTGTCCTGCCCTGTGATCAAGCTTAAAGGAAACTGTGTGGATTATTCCTACCACTTGCAGTGAAGCCAAAACTGTGGGCTGCGGGGTTTTTATTTTTGTGTCTACTCACCAAGCCTGTTCTACATATTCTAGGAGGATCCTTTATTAAGGTACATTAAGAGCTGCTGACAGTCTCAAACTGATATGAGGTAAAAAGTAATGGCATATCTTCAACATACTGGGCTCACTGCTGTTGTGCATTCTCAACATACAGTGCAGAAATTTCTAGCCAGATTTATTAATCAGTTGAGCCTATTTTTAAAACACTTTAATTTTTCTTCTGTGTTCTTTTTCATATTTATACATTCAGGCACTGTCAGGGACTAAAACTTTGTAATGCATATTCATATGACAGCTCCAAACATTATGATAGCTTGTTTAGAAATTGAAAAATGCAGTTTTGAGACTGAATTATCAGTATTATTCAGAAAATGACTTGAAGATATTATTTGATGCTGGCACACCATAGTTGTTATTCTTGCAGAGACGTAAGTCTGTGTAATAGCAATATTCAGTACTTCTAATTTTTCTTAAATATCAGGGAACACTTTCTTGCAAGGTAACTGAGCTGCAGTAAAGACAGTAAGGTAAATACGGTAGCATGAAAATGTGATGGAGATATCTATTGATTATGTGTACAAGTCTGCACAGTCGGAACTAACTATCAGAATAATTTCAAGACTATCAAGGCATGTATTCTGCAACACAGAACAAAGAAAGCATCACAAGAATTTAGGCCCTTCCACAGACCATGTGAAATATCTTGACAATTAATTTGTGTCAGCATCAATGTGGAAGCTGAAATGCATTGGTATCAAAAGAATAGAAGACTCTGTAGATTGCATAAGAATAAAATCTGATCATTCTCATATGAGCCTAAACGACTTCAGGCAGGATTGTCACGGATATGGGAATAGGAATGAATTAATATTCAAAATTACATGGGGACATATGGGGATTATTTTACAAGAAAAATAATTTCAATCTATTAAAAAATTATAGGCATGAGAAACATTCCAGCCTAATGACGATCATTACCGGGGAAAAAATGTAGCTGTTGATTTAGAGTGAAATCATTTATGTGTGGTATATATTTACTCAGTCTTAATCAACATTGCAGTAATCTAAATCATCATTAAATACTAAGGAGAAAGCTTGAGGTCACAGAGGGCTCTGTTATAGTCTCCTTCAAGAACTGAAGGGACAAGCAGGGCGAATTATGGCAGATAAAGTCGTGTGCTGCTTCCTGTGTCCCCTCCCCTTCCCACATGCCAATATTCCCCTTGGGGACTCTTCCCACAGAAAAGCAGGTGCTCTCCGCTTTGATCTTCCGACCGCTGTCCCCCCCGCGGCCGCAAGCATCGGGCAGGCCGGGCGGCAGCGCTGAATCCAGCACCCCCCGCCCCAGCTCAGGTACCCCTTGCCTCCGGGGCTTTGAGAGAAGGAGACGCTCATCTGAGGCGTAGGAGGAGAGGAAACAAATGCTGCTTGCAAAAGGAGAAACCAGAAATAATTTCCCTGATTTTAAAGGCAGGGGAAGCCTTTCTTGCTAGTCGGGTCTTTCAGAGACGATAGAAAGCACAAGCCTGAGGGTGGTAGGAGGAAGACAACATCCCCCTATGGAATTACATAGGATAAAAATAAGGGCTTGAATCTGAAACCATGGCTCCTTTTGCCTCTTTTCCTACCTCCCACAGAGAAATGGGTAAAGCACAGTGAGCAGAGTGAGTGTATCAGCTATTGCCACCAGAGAGCTGCCAGATGTCTGCTTTGCAATTGGAAAATGAGGGGAAAAAAACAACACAACCCAGAGAAATGGGGGTGGTGGAATTTGATAGTTAGTATCAGAACCCAAAGAAAATTAGCTAATGTGTGTGTCGGAACAAGAAATCCTCCATTCGTTGCAATTACTCAAAATCTTGGCTTGCCGTTGAGAATGCATTTTAGAGCCTGGCATAATTAAATGGGGAGCAGGAGCCAAAAGGGAAATTGCAAACCCCTGAAAAGGAGAGCTAAGAGACTAAAATCATACCTCATTTACATATTTTCCCATAATTTCTGCAAGTTTAGCCAAGTTGCATCGGGCCAAATTGATACTGATGTTAAGCAGCAGCAACTCTACTGGCTTAAAAAGCTGCTCCGGACTTGTGCTGTAAAACTGAGATCAGAATTTGGCCCAGTATCCGAAGGGTGCTTTGATCATATGTAAGCTTCCTGGTGTTACAGAACGGGAATTTGCCGAAGAGCTTGTGACTGAGCCTCCTTTTGGGCTGCTGTCCCTGCCGGGAGGAGCTCTTTGTTCGGTAAGCACAGCCTGAGTGGCCATCATACCAGCCCCAGGAGTAAAGAGCGACCTTACCTCAGGTCTGCGTTCTGCTGACTTTTAATTTTATCTCGCTCTTAAGCCAGCGCAGGCACTGGGAAGGCGGTGCAGTGCATCTGCGTCCAAGCCCGGCACTTTGGCTGGGGTGAGCAGGAGGAGGCTGGGCTCCTCCGTCTACCGGCCAAGGGCTCTCCCCAAGCCTTCGGTACGCTTTGAGTTCCGCATGTAGCAAAGAGGGTTCGGTGGAGAGGAAACCCAGAGAAACTGCAGGTTTGGGGTGAACCTGACCCCAGCTTTGGTTTCATAAATCTGATGCCAAGGCTAGCCAGAGAGCAGTCACCTTACCAGTGCTTAGCCATGAGATTCAGGGATTCCTCTGAAGCTCCCACAAACATTAAAAAAAAATGCCTACCAACGCCTGCGAGGTGAAAGCCTAGCATTTCACGCAGCTCTATTTAAAAGCCACATTGAAGGACCAAATTGCAGGCTTGTTACAAAGAACGGCATTCTTTATATTCTTGTGCTGAAAAGGTTAAGGAAAAAAAACAACTTAAAGACTCAGTCTTCACCAACTGATTGTTATAGCAGCTGAGAGTTAAAATTGAAGTTTACTGCTGTCATTTTTTCATCGCTGTTTTCAGTGGTAGGATTTTATTTCTTTCTGGCTTAGCAGCTTTTCATATTTGTTCATAGAACTGGGAAGGGAAGTAACTTTCTAAATATTATAAATGGTTAACTCATTGCATAATGCATATTTTCCAGGCCTTCTGCTTGTTGTTGAGTATTGGAGAGACACTACAACTGACAGAGCTGTCTTTTCTTCCAGAAACAAAATGAATTAGTAAAAGTGAGATAAAAATGGCCCATTTTGTAAGAATCTTAGAAGGAGAGGGGAAGGGACAGACAAGTAGTCTCACCAAGGACTGAGTATAATCAGAAAGAATAAGATGCATTTTTATTTCACACAATGAAAGCTCTCCAGTCCCACACAGTATTTATTGTTTGTGTTATTATTAGTTAAATGGACTGCTAATTTTTCCTTCTTCTGGTCTGTATCCACTGGATTGTTATTTTTGTTCAGCTGCAACTTCGGAGCATTTAGTGATTCAGTCTCCCCTAAGGATTTGTTTTTGCAAAGCTTAGCAGTCTATGCATCTTTCTTTAGAGATTTGGTATACTTTGGCTGTGGCAAGGCTAATGGGAGGGATGCTTTAATAGTATTACTCTGCACATTAAAGAACATGTATATGATCTCCAGGCCGGGGAATTAGTAGGTGAGCTATTTTAGTCAAGATACAGCCATTGTAATAAAATCTTTTGAGCCTGGGGCCTAACTGTGTAGGATTTAGTCTGCAGTGATGAGACAATCGTATGTGTCAAAAGGAATTACAATGGTGAAAAGCTGGGAAAGAAAAAATAGGCTGGAATGTGGTCCAGCATGCATCAGAGCCAACACCCACGTACAGAAGGCCTCCATCCCAACACACGAAAAACATCATCAGGCCTTCACCCTCACAGGCAGAGGAGAAGGAGACCATGCCTAGTGTTTGAAGGTCCCAAAATTATCCCTTCACTGCAGGACACTCCAGCTAATTACAGACAGATCTGGGAAATAGTCAGGCAAAGACAAAATCCAGAAATACGGCAAAGCACCATCTGCACCGCCATTCATAAAAGTAATTTATAAATATTCAGAGTACACAACTGCCTGGTATTTGCTGCATGCCTGGGGACCCCAAGAGTCTCACTGTCTTGAGGAACTGCCACAGCTGGGTGGTCAACCTCCTGCCTTAAAGTTTCTCCTTGTGCTCCGTCACTAATGTCACCTGGTGCTGGTTAAGACAAGAAGCTCTGGGAAGTAGATCCCTGCACCTTCCTCTCCCATTAATGCACTGACCTGTGAGAAAGGAAAAGGTCTCCAGCATCATTCAGATAATTACAAAAAGCTTCTCTATAATTCAGTTATAATACAATGTGCAAAATGTGTAAGTAAAATGATACCATTTCATGTTAATGTGTAAAATTTCTCAAGTAGTAGCTGGCATGTAAAAGAATCAACTGCAGGTTAATAACCTAAATCTGTACTAACTACAGCATTTTTCATGGTTCCTTTAGCTGATGCTTGTAATACCAAGTGCTGTTCAGAGGACAGGATACCTGAGTACAGAACAGAATCCCATATAACTTTCTGTACCATCCCTCTTTCTCAGGACAGTTGTGCAAATTTGCTTCTTACTATCAGATATTCCTTACTACAGAAGCAGTCACTGCAGCATGTAAGACCCTTTTCATTCAGGTTACATGGAAACAGAAACGTGAAAAAAATACACTACTCAGGACCAGATCTTTATGGATATAAGATACCATAAGTTTTTTGCAGGATCTGTCCCAAACTCTGTGGGATTCACAGTAGTTTAGGCAACTCAAGGAAGATAATCTCCTTGACTTGGCTTTAAATGGACTGTGGGGTACCTCTCATCTTTGAATTTATTGATCAGTTGAGTTTGCTGTGACTCCCATCTAAGTTTTAGGCCTGTGTTTCTTTTCTGTAGAAGCACAGCCAGAGGTTTTGGGGACGGAGACAACATACACTTGGGATAAGCATTTGGATGTTGTAGATTTTAAGCTTTCCTGGACCCCACAGTTAGACCCAGCTTTGCCTTCTCTCAAGTGAGATGCAGGCCTTTCCAAGCAGTGATTTAACAGTGCTCTCTGGAAAAGCTGTCTCTCTACAGAAAAACTCGGACTTCTTTGCTGAATGCGTAAAATCATTTCCACCCCCAACACTGACAGATTTCAGCCCATGCAGAGCCAGGCAACAAGGACCACTTGACCTGACACCTGGTGAAGGAAAATGACACAAGCAGAAGTGCAAGGAGCAGAGCAGTTCAGGTCCCCCGCCATGCTCAGCAGACACCCATCCACACCTGCCGAAGGCTTTGGTATGCTCCCGAGAGGAATGTGGCTGAACAGGATGGTCAGAAACAGCGGGTGTGTGTGCTGTGTCAGACTAGAAGCTGTTGCATTACCTCAGCAACTAGGGAAAGGCGTACCTGCATTGGAAGGAGACATCCTGCCATACAAGCATCTTTTAATTGCTGTCTCAGCTCTGTGGTTAAAGGCAACCGAACCTATCCCCAGTGAAACGGCCAGTGCTGGCCGTGGGCAGACTGTGCAGGTGGTGTGGATGGGAACCCCCCTGGGAGAGAGCTCTGGGGACAGAGGCTGCCACGCTGAGGGGTGGCAATGGCCTTGGTGCCTGCGCAGTGACTGCTCCCTACCGCTGAACATGCTTCCTTCCCCACCAGAAGTTCTTCTCCCCTCTCAGGGTGGAATTTAGCAATGGCAGGACCAACCTGCTGCCACTGGACAGAGCCCAGCAGCAGGGCGGCGGAACCCCTATTT
>NW_010521392.1:0-42716 GCF_000687285.1 Phaethon lepturus | reverse complement strand
TCTCTTCAAAACCAAGGCCCACAGAAGAGGCAAGAGCTGGTGATGACTTTCCCAGCTGCCATCCCTGCTTGGGTTCCTCTCAAGTTCACAGCTCAGGGAAAGGCAAAGTCCATCCACTCTGGCAGATGGCTTGTCTCAGTTCCCTCAGAGTTAAAAAGGCTCCATGAAACCTGGACAAACTGAGGATCTGTTGAGGGAAGTGATTTGCTTTCCATCTGCGTGCCAGCAAAATTTTGTTAGACTATACTGCTGAGGAGACTTAATAAACTAACTTTTTTGTGCCTCAATACATGGGCTGGGAGAAATGCAGACTGTGGACCAAGCCCCCAACCACTCCTGATGGGTTCTGGTCCCATCTGGAGTGACGAAACACCAAAGGTGATGGCAGCAGCTCCTTGAACTTGTAGCTGGAATTGCTTCTTCCCTTTCCCTGTCTGTCTTCAGGCCAACAGGCTCAAAGCTTGGAAGTCAGGTAGGTGTTGCTGGAAAGCCATGGTGCCCCAATAGCACAACTTCCCTTTTAACTGTGCTCCAGTGCCTCTTCTGTACCACAGGCTTTGTGTCACCAGGGGTTAGTATGAGCTGCTTGGCTGTGGTGGCTGATGTTGCAACATCCCAGTGCCCTTCAGCGTGGTGAAGGGATCTGGATTATGGCCGGTGGATCATCAAGTCTGTGCAGACCAATATCTCCTCTGAGGTGGCACACTTGGGATCACTTTCAAGTGTGATGTAGACCTGTGATCAAAACTATTTGTAGTAATTAAAAACCTCTTGGAATACACTTGTGCTGTGTTTAAGATATGCTGATGGAATCACTGTGAGTTTTGTACTGAATTAGAGCTCGTCTCATGGGCGACATGCACTGGTCCGTGGAAGGTCTAGGCTAAACCCAGTTCACTGCAGTGGTTTTGGGTAAGGCTAAGAGAAACTTTCAACCTCTGTAAGCAAGAAGTGAAGAACACCATATTGCATTAATTTTCCACAAATTGCTCAATATGGAATTTGTCTGCAGTAGGACAAAAGCCCTTCCTTTTGTGGAAAAAGCTACAGGACCACCAATGAACTCTATTTTACCACTCATGAAAAAATTTAGCACTGCTGTGCCAACCATAGTAGTACAGCTGCCCTAGGCAAACAAGCACATCCATGTTTACAGCTGGCCAGCCTTCTCCCACAGGCTTTAACACTGTTCTGGCAATTCTGAGAATCAGCATCTCACATCCACAGCTCCCATACGAAGAGGAAAAGTCACAGCTCAGTTTATGTCTGTATGCCACATCTCTATGGATACGTCCAAAAGCTCCCAGGAGGAAGAAAATAAAGCTCAAGTATTTATAATAGAAGAAAGCAAAAAAATGTTTAGTTTGCTGTCTAAGAACAAAAACAAAAACCCCACACATCCTTTGCAACTGTAAGCAGAACATAAATAAATAATACCAAGAGATTGAACAAATTGTGAAGTTATTAATGGATTAGATTCCCAATAATTTTTGCAGTGTCATGGAAAAAGATAACGGAAATTTTTACTGCATGAGGTATGTGGTCTCTAAGTTGTTAACAGTGTCAAGGTGGATCACACACTGCTACTGTCATGAAAAAGTGCTTGTCCAAAGAGCTTGAAAATGAAGCCTTCTGTGGTTAACTGGGTTATGGAGAAGGCTGAGGTACTCAATGACTTTTTCACCTCAATCTTCACCTGCAAGTGCTCAAGCCACACCACCCAGGTTGCAGAAGGCAAAGGTAGAGACTGGGAGAATGAGGAACCTGGAGTACTGTGTTCAGCTCTAGAGCCCCCAACATAAGAACGTCATGGACCTGTTGTTGTGATTCCAGAAGAGGGCCACAAAGATCATCAGAGGGCTGGAGCAACTGTCCTATGAAGACAGGCTGAGAGAGGTGAGATTGTTCAACCTGGAGAAGAGGAGGTTCCAGGGAGTCCTTATAGCAGCCTTCCAGTACCTGAAGGGGGCCTCAAGAAAGCTGGAGAGGAACTTTTTACGAGGGCATGTAGTGATAGGAGAAAAGGTTTTAAACTGAAATAAGGTAGATTTAGATTAGATATAAAGAAGAAAGTTTTCACTGTGAGAGTGGTGAGGCACTGGAACAGGTTGAACAGAGAAGATGCGGATGCCCCCTCCCTGGAAGTGTTCAAGGGCAGGCTGGATGGGGCTTTGAGCAATGTGGTCTAGTGGAAGGTGTCCCTGCCCATGGCAAGGAGCTTGGAACTAGATGATCTTTAAGGTCACTTCCAACCCAAACCATTCTATGGTCTACAGTCCATGGGTGAGGCTGCATGCAGCTGCACTGGCGTAACTGGGATACTGAATGGGCACACTGGTCTTCTAATATGGATGAAGTTGTGGAACTTGGATCCAAGCAGACAGGAAAGGTCATGAGAAGAAAAATACAATGAACAGCTGCCTGCATGTTTTATTAGCCTGGCTTCCTAAGGAAATAAGACTTGCATAACAGTACTGCTTGCCCATTTGTTTTTCTGTCGTGCCCTCAAATAACTTCTGATTCTGTTGGCTTATTTCAACTAAATTTAACAGAGAGGTATCAGCCTTAGATATATTACGTTCCTCCAGGTTTCATGAACACTGGCAGCTAGACAGGGAAAAGAGAGCTAAATTCGTACTCCCAGTGAGGGGAGGGTTTCAGTGTGAATTAAACAATTACCTGCTCTGTTTTGCCTGCCAGCTGGCCAGCCAACATGGCCAAACAACTTCAAGCCCATCAGGGAATAATGAATCAGGCTTTTTTTCACTTGATGTGGAAGGGAACTGGAAAGGAGGCAAGAGGTAGGTGTGTGGTGCCCGAGCGGAGGTGTGGAAGAAGCAGGAGATATGACAGAAGGAATGGGGCAGGGGATACACAGAGGAAGAGGAAGGACTGAGGGCTGAGGGGGGTCGAGGAAGATAACAGGGGGAAATGAGGTGACAGAGGTGAGAGAGGGCCATGGTGGAAGGACTGGGAGTTACTGCAGGGCAGGCAAGTACAAACACAGTCTTCCTGAAATCAGGCCTAATTAGTGCTGCTGCTCACAGGATGGCTTGTATATACAAAGCCTGTTGTGAATACATTACTAGCCTACTTTCAGAAGTGACGAGCACGCGTAGTGTCTGTGGATTTCAGCGGGAGTCATGGGTGCTCGGCATCAATAACTCTCAGGTCCTGTCTATATAATTTTAGTTAAATAAATTTGCAGCAGCTATACCTGACTGCCCTGCAGCGTGAGAATTATTAGATCATTACAGTTTCTTATATCCATCACAGCAAAAGCAGATCTGCAGAGGCTATTAATTTACATACACTAGCAAAAAAGAACAAGAAATATACCACATAAACTGTCACCCTGATTATCAGAGGTCTGCAGACTACATTGTACTGCTAGATACTCAATTGTTATTTTCTTAATTGCTGTAAAACATAGATATGGTTCAAATCAATTAAAAAGAAATGTTTGGGCAAAATCAATAGTGAGTCAACCACAGCAAGATTTAGCAGCTGCAACTGAGTTGAAAGCATTATGGAATCATAAGAGCTGATTCACACCTAACGCAAGTTTTATGTTGGCGCAACTTCACTGACTGAAGCATAAACTAGAGCAACAGGGAGGTAAATAAGGCCAACAGAATGAATGAGCCAGGCAAGAGACTTCCAGAAAGGACTTCATCCTCTGAGTTATTACTAAATTTCATTATCCCTTGAGGTAGCTGATCAGGCATCCATACCAATGTTTCCATACCTAATTATTTTGCAACTTCTTTTGGAGACATGCAATCCTGTAACTAACACCACAGTTCTAAAATGAAGATGTGCTAGGAAAAAAATTGCTCAGGGCTTGGAGACCCTCATTACAATCTTGCCATCAAATAATTTTGGACTTTCCCTGAGCTATTTCTCTCCTTCTTACAGAGTTCATCTCTCTCTGGTTACAGCTAAATGATTCTTGCCAGCGAGGACTTCTCCCAGGGATTGGGGTTCTTGCTGTCAGAAAAGACTGACTTTCACCAAATGTCACACACATTACCACATATTTCACAGGTACAATATTTCTGTCTTAGAAGATTGACACTCAAACCTGCCTTTGCCTTATGAGTTGAATGCTAGGCTCTATAGTTTGGTTTATCTTAAGGAACAATATGTCATCATTTTCAGAAAGTCCTGCTAAGGCTACATTTTTCAAAGTGCTTTGAGGGATGAAAAACTGAGTTATGAACAGCTCTCTGTACACCTCTTTCTCTAATTATTTTAATTGTCCCTGCAATTACACACACAGAGGAGCAATTTTTCTGATTTACTCTTGTATTTAAATTGCAGGTGCAAATTCCTCCCATGGCTGAATTTTGAAAGCAATCTAGGGCTGAAATTAGACCTGCCCATATTGCTTGATATGCTCATACTGCTCTCACAGGCAAGAAGCCTCTGCCTTCAGAAATTTTACTCATTTGACAAGCTGTGGTGCCTGCTTTTTGGTTGAGAGAAAGTGTTTTTTTTTTTCCACTATGTAAGTTTCCCAGTGATACAGCTCGACACATAGGATATGCAGCCAGCTAAGCACAGAAATGCATGGGAGCTTTTGTCAAAATATTCATCAACACACATCACTGTTTCAAAGTTTCTCCTAGCAAGACATGTATGTTTCCAGATACCAAATACAGAACTGTAATTTACGGTGGAGATGATTGTTTTGCAGGTAGCATAAGGATGCACTATTTTGTCAACATTTCAAACAGCTTAATTGAAACACTTTGTGCCACACTTTCTATCAGCATGCCAGTCTGGTAACTTTTTACTATATTAACATGCTGAAGTAACAGCAGTGATACTGGATTTTTCTTTGCTGGTTCTTATGGGTCTCAGAGACTTTGACAAGACTTCTCAAGGGAGATAAATATTAATATATACATTTTACAGATGAGTAAGCTCTAAAAGGTGAAGTGGCATCCCCCAGATGGCAGAACAGTTGATGGACAAATACATTAAGAGAACCAGTGACTCAGTCTACACTCTCTTGTGTGACCTGCAATAGTGTGCTGCCTCCATTAAGGGAAAGAAAAACAGACCGAAGAAGTGCAGCTGACTAAAGCTGCATTATCATCATTTTCAAACTGACTAATGCCCTGGCAGAGTACAGGCCAATCTGGATCTCTATTAAGTTTTCAAAGAAGAGATTGTGATCTTTATTTACACCCAGTTTAAACTTCTGAAACTCTGATGTATTAGCAGTTCCTGCTCGAGCGTAAGCAAAATCAGAATCAGGTGTGGGAGACTGCAGCTGCACCAGTCTCTTCTGGATAATTAGGAAGTTGACAAAGAGGCAGTGAGGTGTATCATGGTGTGGATGCCCCACATAGTATCCTTAAAAAAATAGATCAGTTGTCTCTACCCTGAAGCAGTGCTCTTCTCAGGCCTAGAAGCTGACTAGATCTGGGCTAAGAGCTAGGACCAAGATATCTGTGAGTAACTTTAATTATTAGTTACTTTACTGAGAAGACTGCCATAGAGATGCACGTGGATCTACTTGCTGTGCTGCACACCACCCACCAGCCATAAAAACCTGCAACGCACTCCTTAGAGCACTTTGAGGAAGATGCAAATACAATCTGACTTGATTTACATAGCTCTGAAAAGTGGATTTAAACATACAGGTGAGATTCTCAGCTCTCAACAGAGGTGCTCTGATTTACACCAGCCAAAGAGCTGGTCCTGAAGGCATGTGCGTGTGCATACATGGGCCCGTTACTAGAATATATGCACACACATAACTCGCAGCAAGTTTTTAATTGCATCTGTAATTCTAAATGACTAATTTTACACTCAGATTGCAATTTGAGAATCTTCCTGTTGCTGCTTAGTTATCCAAGTCACCCATTCAGGCAAAAAGAAACAGTATCAAGTAATTTATCTAACTAAATGACACATCTTCATTTCTGAATATTTGCAGTGAACTATTGCTGAATGGGCTCTAGATTAAAAAATGATTCATGGAGCACAACAGCAAATACCTTTGCCTGGTTTTGAGAACATAACTCCTTGTAGACAACACCTGAGCAGAAAGAAGTAATATTAGTGAATTAATTAAAAGTTTTTAATGATTCATCCTTGTCTACCAAATACATGGTTGTGGAAGATTTAAAAAAATGTACCTACTATAGGTCAAAAGTGCTTTAGAATCACATTTTAAAATTGCTTTAAACTTCTAAAAAGCCTGCAGATAAGGGGCCTATTTCTCTTTTCAAAAACATCCACATTCCTACTTTCTATAGTGGTTGGATGCTTATGTGTGTTTGAAGATGTCTTGTGATTTTTGTATCTATTTTTTTTTCAGTCAATGAATGGATTGCTGAGGTGTTTGTGCTATCCTAACTGCTCTCTTGGTCAATACTGAATAATAGCACCTTGAGTTGGCTTAGGTGAGAAAGAGCTAACAGTGCACATACAGACAATTTATTATGCTGGTAAGTCTTGATTTGTGTAGTCACTGCAACCTGTTTGTATATCTGAGATCATGTTTTTGTTTCTGAAACAATGTCTTAGGCACTTCTGAAAACTTTACCTCATAGCCAGGGTTTTCAAAATAGCTCAGCTTTCATAAATGTTTTTCTCATGACGTTAAATACTGAGCTCTTATGAAAACACGGCCACAGATACCATGCAGGGGCAGTGTTAAGCACTGAATGCTTTTGGAAAATTCAGCTTTCATTTCGACATCTGGCTTTTCTGAGAATGCTGGCCTTACTGGGGAAGCTGAGCTCCTGCAAATGTAATCATGTCAAGACGTGTGTCTTAAAATTAATGGGAGACATCGCAACAATTTTGCTTCTGTATAACAAAAATGTAATCTTTGTAATGTCATGAGGTCATACTGTTCACTGTTCATGATACAATTAACTGTATGTGTGTAGTTGTGCTGGTCTAAAAGTGATGGATGTTGGTCTTATCACTTCCTTATTGTTTAATTATTTGTGTAATTGAACCAAAGAGCATCTTCTGTTTAATCTGAAGGCCTATTGTTTTTACACAGATCTCAATAGGGTGGCTCACATAGTAAGTTACTCCCAGCTGTTGTAGCACAAGATGTTGCAAGAATTGTACCTGGGGGGATTATACGGTTAATTGTGGCTTGTATCAGATATAATACCCACCTTCTGCAAACTGTAGATTACATGGGATTTACATAGAATTAGACTAATCCCAAGCAAATTGACAATGAATTTCACAGGACTTGCAGATATGACAACTCCTGTCTAATTAAAGAGTAAGGGCATCTGCATATGGCACTAAACTGCCATATCACATTTTCATTGAAGTTCAATGATTTGCTGTTGGACTTGTTTCCCACACTACCTTCTTTCCCTTTTTGAAAGGGAAACATACTGTCAGCATGTTTCCAGCACATGAGGGAGGGAAGAAGAAAAGCTCAGGCGTGATGAGTGATCACGCACATACCTAAACACCAATCTGAATTTTTAGCAAGCTTAAAACCAAATAAAAATATTTTTCTTGTGAATTGATCTCCTGATTTCTGTGATTACAAAAGGTAAGGAGACAGAGGGAAAAATGTTGTATCTAATCAGGCCTTAAACAGCTAATGGCTGTTGGGTATTTTGTTTCTCTTTTTTACCTCTGAGGACTGTTACTAATTGTTGAGTGTTTCAGACACCATAAAATGAATGATCCATAGACTTCTGTCTTGAAAAAGACTGGCACAAAATACAGAGGAAAAAGACTTTCTCCTTGAGCTATTTGCTTATGTTGAATAGAGAGTCATTAATACTGTTAGACAGAACATACTCACTGTCACTCCCTGACATCCCCACATGAAAGGCGTGGTCTGTGCTGCAGGCGGAGAAAAGCAATAGAAAATGAAATAATCCTCCTAATTTACTCCGTTAAAGTGGCCAAATGACTTTTAGAGAGTTGCGGAGGAAATAAGAGTCTTAGTGATTTTCTTTAATTAGAAAAGTGGAGGGGTCAGTAAAACACTCCACAGCGCTCATGTCAAGCACACATAACAGCACGTTGCCCTCCTCACGGCCAGCACTTAGCAGTAAGTGCTGTTGCAAAGATGCAAAACCAGCTTTCTTAATTAACGTCTCAATCTTCACCCTGATCACCGGGGCTCGAACGGTGGCCTTGACTCCCCACGCCGCTGTACGGGTCTCCGCAGCTTGTGCCGTGCGCGCCGGCTGCAGCGGGGACTTCGGGCGGGACGGCACGGGGTCTGCAGCAAGCCGGGAGGTTTACAGTTCATGAGTGGTGGAATATGTCTTGCTTGCCAAGAAGGCCGTCTTTGAGTCTGCCAAAGGATACTACTGGCTGAAGGGCCACTCTCTGAGCCAGAGGCAAATATTCCCTTGAACAATAAAATAAACAAATGGTTATAAAATATATTATCTGTTATAGCGCAGCATGTCGTAACGTTTCACAGTCCAATTTGCTATTGCATGCCAGTAATTTATGGCGTATTACCTCATACTCATGTCATTTCATGAGGTACAAGTACTACAAGGTTACAGGGGGGGAACTGGGGGGAAAAAAAGGCATGCCCTCAGCTGATGAGATGCTGTGAAACATCTGTGTTGCTTATACTCCAAAGAGAATCCATTTTTTTCCATGTCATTACATGTCTTGGCACACAATCTGTCTTTAACTTTTTTTTTCAAATAGAAATCAATATCATTGATTTCCAATATCATTGATTTCCGTTCCAATAGCCTGAATAATACAGAATTACTGAGCTCTAGAACAACTTGGTGACAATCAAGATACCTCCCCACACACAGCAAAATACTCTGGTGTTCGCTAGGGAATGTCTGAAGAAAGACCCTGAAATCAATAGAAATCTTCCCAGCGAGTACTGTGGATTTTGATTCAAGGCAAAAATTTACAGCAAAATACAGTTTCATGTATTTACAAAATACCATCAAATAGATGTCAGGCTAACGATCCCCTGAATACTTTCAAAATCCAGTACTACAGTTTTAAGATGAAATATTAAAAGGATAGAGAAATGCAGAGATACAGACATAGCAAGATGAAAACATTTTTTCCCCTAAGTTTTGAACTTACACCTCTTTAAGATGCAAGCATGTAAAGGGCATGTTGTCTCATGTGTGCCTGCTGCGAGTTCCAGGGAGAAACGCCATGGACCTCAAGCTATGTTAAATTAGCTATGTTAAATTAAACTGCTCCTAAACTCAAGCAAAAGAGATATTCCTGGTAAGAACTAGCTAAATTGTACTGTGCCGTTCCTCCTAACAAGAATTGTCTTTCTGGTAAGCATTTGTGCGGAGGACAACACATAATTTATGAGTGGTCCTTCAGGTTCAATAAGTTGCAGAGCAACATCAGTAATATCAGAAATGCTTTCTAGGCCAAAGGAGACGCAGAAGTGAAGGCTCTTTTGCTGCTGGAAACCGGAGGACACATTATAGGTTAAAAAAAGGGAAAGGTGATAATAAATATTTTATGACAGCTGGAAGTAGGAAGGTTTTAGGAAAGGGTTTTTTTGTTTTGTTTTGTTTGATTTTTGTTTTATTTTGGTTTGGTTTTTTTCCCCCAAAATGAGAAAGACCTATCTTACATCGGGACTGAAATCAGTAAAGATGCAGCGAGAACTTGGGTAGGATATAGGACTGCTGGTTTGCTAGTTTGAAAACACCACTAGCAGAGATTCTGATGTTGGAGCTGGATCAGTGGAAACAACAGAGAAAACCAAGATAAAATATTCTCAGTAACTAAGGTTTTCTACTAGAGGGAAAATATTAAAATCTTAGTTTCTTGCCTCAACTTCTTATTCTGTACAACGGAGATAATAAGACTTGCTCCCACCTCATAGGCAGTGCTTCTAAGGTGTGTTTTCAGGATGAATAAGTGGTAATATTATATAAGTGCTGAGGATGATGATGATCTTTGGGTTTTATTATCTAGTTTAAAAAAAATAAGGGAGTCTTTCCATGAGCTGTGGTTTTCATAAACCTGAAATGTCTATATTAATAAAGCAAAGTTAATGGAATCAGCTTGAATGAATAGTAGTTATATATGCAAATTTGTACCTGCATAAAAATCCTTTGTTCCAGAATTAAAACTCTTATGCACGAATAAAGCTTCAGATACATGCATCATGAGGGGGGACGGTTGCAAAGCCAAGTGCTCTTGCCTGCATATGTTGAAATCTGTTTCCCACCTGAGCCATGCCGCAGTTACACAAAAGAAAAACATATGTTGGCTTTTACTTGGGTGCAGCTCATTAAAAACCCTTACCCAGCTTTGTAGCCTATGGTGCCCAGAAGCCTTCACAGTTCTCATGAGCGCAGGGAAGCCTGGTTTGCTGTGTGCTGTCCCAGCGTGCGGGCTGGCATAAACATCACCTTCGGCCCCCAAAATACCTGGTGCCTTTTTAACACCTGAATGTTTTACAACCCTGAAACAGCTTTGATGAAAAAAAACTAGAGAGGAGCCACTGGAACAAGTGGTTTCAACAGTCGAGACGGGAATACGATTTCCCCTCCCCTGCTTCATCTCTTTAACTTTCGCCACTGGGTCTTCTATTATCCTATGACATCTCACACAGAGATATGAAACTGCTGTGAAAGCTCCTATGTTTGTGTATAAAAACCCAACCAGAAATAGTAACTAATTACATGAGAAAAAGCTGCAAATCTGTTTGCTTTTCTGAGGTCAGGGCTCATAGTTTTTGTTTTGTTTTCTGTTGTGTTGTTTTTTTTTTTCCACAGTGGAGGAAAGAAAACCAGTATTACATTTAATTATCCTGTGACCCCAGGTGGCCTACGCTTCTCCATGCCTGTTAGCCACTGAATGCTATCAGAACTGCTTAGCTGAAAGCTGCCTTTTGCATGTTGATGGGCATTGCAAATCCTCCTGCGGAGTTGTCTTTCATGTCAAGACAATATCAAGCACGGCAAAACATCACCATATGTCCTTCCCTCTATTTCTCCCTGTGCTTTGCAGGTTGTATTCTCTTTCTCTGCCACCCGATCAGTTTGCTTCCTTAGTGATGAGCGTGGTGTGTACGCGCGCGCACGCGTGTGTGCGTGTGTACACAATGTCATATTGTGATGGGGGGGGAGCACACTGCTTTCACTCAAGATCCTCCTTTTTAACTAAAAAGATTAGCCACATCTGCTGCTTTGTCCACAGAGTGCCTACTCTAATTGCTAATTCCAGTTCTGATTTATTAGTATTTAGATCCTTAGATACAGAAATCCTTCTTGCAGAGCAGATGACTGACTATTTCCCACCTTTTTTCCCTGCTGATTAGCAAGTGCCATAAGCATTCTTGTTTCTTGACAGCAAGAATTAATCGTGCCACAGAGCCTGATTCTTTGTGGGGAGGAAGTTCCTAAAAGCACTGAGAAAAAGATGAAGGGAAACAACATTGGACTGCTTTAGAATTCTACCTATTGTTATTAACCTGATCTAATTTTGGACATGAAAAATTTCTACAAATTCTAATTTAGTGTTAGTACTAGAATTACAAGGATTAGAAGGAGGAGAAAAGAAATCCCACCTGGGAGCCTTTAAATGCTTCTATTTGAATTGTGCTTAGTTTTTTACTTCTGTCCATTTGATTGAAGTTTTAAATAATTTTGCATTTCATGATATTGGTTGCCTCATAAGATGCAGAATTTGACAGTTTGTGGTCTCAATCCATGCTGTCTTTAAAAGAAAGGTAGTAAAAATGAAATTAAGGAAAACAGATAAATGCCAAAATCCTATGATGGTGCATTTTGTAATTATCACATCTGCTGCAAAACATTTGAAAAATAGCTTTGGAATCCTGCCATGCTGCAAACAACTCACACAATGAAGGGGAGCTGGACAGTAAAGGACAATTGATAACGGGATTTTTAAATGGACTTTTAACCTTGTAGCAGAGCTCTTTGCTGTTCTATCTTTTGTCGTGGCTCTTTTTTGATTTTCATCTAAAAAAATATTTTCCCCTTGTAGGATGGCCTCTGATGTCATGTTTGGAAATCTAACATGGTAACCAGTTCATCAATGACAAGAAGAATGGAGGAAGGGGGTGAGGACAAAAGAGGGAATTAATTCTTGAAGTTCCTGCCTTGGAAAAGCATCAGCTACTACCGCTGGTGGCCTTTGTTTTTTCATTCATCTTTTTCCTAAGGGTTATAAATTCATCTGCAAGGTTTCTTAGCATAAGGCACTGTGCCTCTGGGAACAACTTAGTTTGCCTTTTGTTACACATTGTTTAGAGTCTGAGTTGCTGCTTTGTGACTTAGGAGTATTGTGCTGAAAAGCGTATTGGAATCGCTAGTTGAAAAGAGCTGGATGCAAACTTGAACGAAATTTGTGATCTCAGCCCTTGATCCTCAGATTAATTATCTGTGGGGAAGCATGTTTATTTGCACATAATTGCATGTTCAGAGCATCACTGCAAAACATCTTTGTTCACAAATGACTCGTCAGTGATTTGGTCTCATGCTTATACGTCCTTTCAAAGGAAAAAAAAATACAAGATAGTAAAAATAATAATTAACCCCCCCAAATAATTAGTTGTTTTCAGTAAATTTTTCTACACAGAACCTTTACTTTGTCTTTCGTATTGCCACCCTTTTGGCACCATTAATACGTGAGGAATTAAAATGCTACTACCTTTTGAGTAAGACTAGAAAGATTAAGGTCGTAGGGGGGTTGAGAAGGAAAAAAGTTATAGACGGTATCAACAGAAGGGCTACCAAGGCTTATTGGCGATATTCTCAATGTCTCCCTTTACAAAAATTTGCTTTTTGACCTCTTGTGCTCAGATATGTTGAATTCATTTCCCATGGGCTGGGAAGAGAACGTACCTCTGCCAACTCAGAGAAAACCTGGAAGACTTCTGGGACAATACCTTTCTTCTCCTGGGTGGAGAAGAAACAGGCTGTGCGTATTCCCCTTCTACTTCTAATGCTCCTAACAAACGGTTAGGAGCGGCACCTCTTTGTTCTCTTCTTTTACTGGCCACACTCTGAAAGAAAGGAATGAACTCTGCTCCTTTCCCCAAAGTGAGAGGAAGGTATCACAAGTCCTGGAAGATGTGGAGTCTGAGTATAGGGAGACATGGCCTGCTCATACTGACCAGTAAGCCCCACAGCGTGGCAGGACTTCCTTTTGCCTCCACTGGTTAAACTTAGGTGCCTCCTTGTTCATGGGGCAGATGCTGCATCTCTGTCTTTGTCCTTGTAGATTGCCTCTTGCAAGGCCTGCCTTATGCCACATGCTATTCAAGGGACCTAGCCAACCAGCTCAGCATTTGGCAAGGCAGGCACAAAATCTTTTGTGGCCACACCACAAAATTTATTTCTCTTTGGTTCTGGCACTAAATTTTGATAAGCATTTCAGAAAAGCCCTTCAAGAAGTAAGCCATGCTAAGAAGAGAAGCAAGGCTTTTGCACTGTGAGCACCCAAGAGGGCCTGGGGCGAGCCATGGAAGAGGAGAATATGGAAAAGCTGTTCATCAGCCGAGTACTAGTCTATTCACGAAGGAGAGAGGGACCAAGTGAAAAGAACCGTAAGATCATACGATTAACGAATTTATCATAATGACCACACAGGTGAGAGACTGACAGCTGGTACTTCTAAACGTTGGATCCTTGACTGTCCAGCATCGAGTTCTCCCTCAACGTAATCTCGGTTTTTGTACACATAGGCAGTTGCGTATATGGCCACCCTCCCGCATTTGGAAATGGAATGGGGAAAAGTAGTGTTCAGTGAAACAGAAAAAAACAAATCCCGTCTACCATATGGGCTACGGTCCTGCATGTGCTTCACTCATCCATCCCAGGACACCATTCAGCCAGGAATATCACTGCAAGAACAGTTCTTGTGATTCTCTCTCTGGGATGACTGCAAATGTGAACAGGTTCGTACAGATTCACGCAGGCGCTGACATTTTTCTTCAGAAACCTCTGTAAGGTTCTGTTACATTTCTGACCTAAATCTTTTAATATACACTTGTACTGTAGACTTCATCTAAGGCATCTGATGCTATTACTATTTTATATGTTGCTTCAATAATCTGCAGTCAGTCTGTAGCAGATTTCTGGGAAGGGGATTTGGAAAACAAACTACTTCTGTGTTGCGTTGGTCTCTTTCTATTAGTATCTTGGATAATTTTGGCAATATTTTGAAATATGAATAAAATATTAATCTGCAGATTAGATACTAAGACCTACTTTGAGCTCAGTTGTGCTACAATAAATTAGGTAGGCTGAAGAACTGCTCTGTATCTATAGAATATAGTTTAGATCAGAATCTGTCCAGCTCTGATACTCTTCTGTTGGAACTCAAGCTACTGTATTTTCTCTGACAGGATAACCATGATGTTCACAATAAGCTGTCATACGCAATTACAAAGACTTTTTTTTTAAAGTCTTTGCTCTTCTCACAAATGAAATAAGAATAAAGGTCAGACTCTGCTGCTCTTACATTGTACGTATCTGAGGAGTACATGCTCTTCAGCGCACACAGCAGGACCAGAAGTCAACCTAGAAACAAACCAGTATAAGAAGGCCCAGAGACCTTGGGATACAAAGTTTATATTATTTTCTTATTCATCATACAGAGGTGCTACGGGAGCCCATGAACACCCTCTCTTCTTGCAGGCTTGTGGGTAAGTGCATAACAGGGCATACCATGGTCGCAACGGTGTGAGTGCAGAAAAGCTTTAACTGTGAATTAACTGTTTTGTGCAGAGTTAAAGCAGACACAATACACCCTCAGCAATTTCCCCTTATACAATTATTAATTACTATTTAACTATTAGATAGAGCACAGATGTGATAATGTAAAGAGCAGGACTCAATACAAGTGGAAAAAAGGGGTGTATGATCAAACTCTGCATCTATCAAGCTCTTGAGATCACAGGCTGTCTTTATACTTCATCCTTATGCAATGTTCAGTACAAAAGAACTTCATTCACTGGCTGAAGCCTCCAGGCAGAACAGCAACATGAATAACAAATGGTAGCAGCAGTCAAGCAGTGTAGGGGTTAATTCCTAGCTCCAACTCCTACAGCCAAGGTTATAAAGTAAAATCAGGAAGTTCCATAGCTGTTGGTGCAGTAGGATTACTTTCTGCTGTAATTGTTGTGGTAATCTTTATTTTTTCTCTCCTTCAGCTTTTTTATGGGAAATCCTAAAAGCTAATTCTTTGAAGCTGGAGAATTGGCAGAAAGACAGCAGAAAATGTTGCCCCATTCCCATCCAAGTGGTTTCTCAGGAAACAGCCATAGGAGTCCTTTGTGCTGAAGAAATGACTGAACTTACTACACTGAATCAGAAAGTAAAAAACCTGGAATTAAATAAAGAAAACTCCCTTGTCATTTGACTGCTGGGAACACTGAGCACCTGTGTGCTAATGATAACGAATTTGTATTGCTAGACTACAGAGGAGAGGTGAAAGCATGGTCAGCTCATCCATGTGATATGAGAGCCGTCCTTCCACTTGTCAGGCAGACATCTTTTCTTAATTCTGAGGGTGAAACTGTCAGAGGTTTTCAGAAACTGCTCTCTCTCCTTTTCCCACCAGAGAGGCTTCTTGTAATCACACAGTGACATACCACTGCTCTGAGGAAAACTGGCAATGGTGCAGCACTGAAAAAGTGCTTGAAGTTATTTGCTGATAGGAATGCTCAGGTCCCCAAACCTCAACTCCTGCTCTAACGTTAATTACAGCAGTGTTCTCTTTAATAGGCCCAACAAATAATGAGAAACAGATGGGAAGTAAAACTGATGCTGTGTTTGGTTTTGGAAAGCAATCGCCATCATCATCAGGAAAAGCAGTTCCAACTAGTCAGGTGAACCAAAAATTTGAATAAAGTAAAAAGTCTTCCTAAAACAAAGGAGCATGGATGAAGCTGACAAGTCCTGTGGGGCTAATGTTTTACACTGAAGTTATCTGTTCAGTGTGGCTGGTCACTTTTGCCCATCTAGGATGCAAATCACAGATATAGGCAGCTAAATATTTTTTAAAATGGGGTAATCTGCTAGAGACGTGTCAGTAAAAAACTGCACCTAGGATTGCATCTGTGACCTAGCTGGGTACTTTGTAATCCTTCCCAGCTGCCCCCAGAGCAATTCAGAAGGCCTCCATCTTCTCCCTGCCTTTCCCTTGGTCTCAAAGAGCAAGAAACTGCACCAGTTCTTCCCACCACGGCACACCTACTGCTGAATAAGTATATACCCACCTTCAGGTATGTTCCCATACCTGCTCTTTCTACTGCCTGAGTGTTCCCAAAGAGCTAGAGGCAGCTAACAGGAACAGAGATGGTGAGTTAAGACAAGTTACTCTGGTCTTCTGAACATGCCGCGCTTGCCATCCTCTGCAAGAAGGAAGGTCCAGAGATAACACTCTTGCTGTGTTGCAGCTCGTGCTACGGGCCGTTGCTCAGGAGTGGGGTGGTCCCCTGTACCTCTGCACACCCGCTGGGGCTGGCATCTACCCCAGCCTCCCGCCCATCCACGGCAGGTGGGGAGAGCTGGCTGGGAAGCGGGGAGCAGAGGATGCCGCGCTTGCCATCCTCTGCAAGAAGGAAGGTCCAGAGATAACACTCTTGCTGTGTTGCAGCTCGTGCTACGGGCCGTTGCTCAGGAGTGGGGTGGTCCCCTGTACCTCTGCACACCCGCTGGGGCTGGCATCTACCCCAGCCTCCCGCCCATCCACGGCAGGTGGGGAGAGCTGGCTGGGAAGCGGGGAGCAGAGGGGCAGGGGTTAGGGGTGCCAGGAGGTCTGGGATGTTAGGGGTGCCGTCAGCACCGAGCCGTTTAACAGCGGCCAAGTGTTGCCGTTTCCCAGCCTGTGTGAAAATGAGGGCGGTGGGCTGTACGCAGTACCCTAAGGACTAACGGTGGTCTCTGCTCACTGTGCCTAAGGGAAGTTCATGGGCACTTCAGGACCTTATTAGCCTAAGTAAGTTTATGTCGTGTTTGCTAATGTGATGGTATAAAATTCAGTAACAAGATAAAGACCTGATGAGCTCCTCAGGAATTTGCGGGGGTGGGATGTCTTCAGGAACCCAAAGGCCAGGTTAACACTAAAGACTTAAGGAAACTGTAAACCCTTGTCCATTTTTTCCACCTTAAAGCCATTAGATTTTAATAGAACAAAATTTTTAGAATAGTTGGATTTCTTCCTTACCCAGTGGAAAGCAAGAAATCTAAACTATTGTCCAGTTAGCAGACAGAGTTTTTGCTTACATTTTTTCATTAACAGCAGTAAATACGCATCTATCTGTGTTTTCTGTGCACCCACCACAATTTCACAATCCTATTTTAAAAGTATTCTGGATCACCGTCCAAGCTGAAATATTGCCCCAGTACCTGAACTCACGGCCTCTTCCTAGGGGGCAAAGCTGGTGTTAAATATCTTCTCTCTGCCCTAAAAAAAGGCATTAGTCTTGCCAAGTGAAAAAGTTGAATGACTGATCTCCAGTTCCTGTGACCTACCATCACATCACATCAATCATATGGATCACACCTACATGTATGTGATTGTGAAATTGTACTTGTTTAGTCTGTTTCAGAAGACTTTATATAGGATCAGGAGAACACAGATGTTTCATTTTAAGTATTTTTTTGATAATTGTTGAAGCATTTGCCCTACTTTATCAAGAGATTTAATAGACTGTAAGAAAATAAAGCTATCAGTTTCCATGCAAAAAAAAATCCTGTTATGCCATAGCACATCTTCCTCACTTAAGATTATCAAATCACCTTTCCTATTAGCATCAGCTATGGAAACTTTGATCGACACAAATATTTGAGTGCCAACTGTTTGGACGTATGAGCTCATGTTTATTTTCTTCACACCTGTAAAGAAATATATTTCCTCCAGTCATATGTCGATGCTTAAGTATTTATTATGTGTCTCTAAATCTTCCTTCTTACAGCTTTTACTAAAACCTTTTGGACATGTGAGGGCAGAGCAGAGGAACCACTGACCTATGGTGTGAAACTTTTGCATTTTTAGCACCCAACAGTCTCAACACAGAAGCTAAAATCCAGAGCTGTTTCTTCATTGTCAGAGAGTCCCATCCCAGCTCAGACACAAGCCACATCGGCAGGAGATCATGTGAAGGCTCCCTGAGTGGCTCCTAACTCGATTTGTGTAAATGACTTTCACAGCCTTACACCACAACTGAAGTTACACCACTGGGAGGGGTCATAAAACTTGGGGAACACCGAATATGGTGCCATGAATGAATACTCTTGCTGGAGAACAGACCAACTCCAAAATCTTGGCTGCTCTGAGACATACCCTTCCTATGGAAATGAGGCCGCTCTGCAGTAGGACTCTTCAGTAACAGAGCTAGGAGAGAAAGGGGCACCAAAATCCCTGCTCCCCTTGGACAGCTTAGTTTTTTCCATCTGTTTGCATCCCTCTGAACTTCCTCAGACTCTTTCTGAGTGGCCTTGGTAGCCGAGTCATGACACCAAAGTCTCCTCGCAAAGCAGCCGACTTTGAGAGCCTCGGCAGCCAGGGCGCCGCGCTCCACGCCGGCTCTCCTGCGCCCGCTTCAAAAGCCCAATAAGCTGGGTGGCTGGAGGGGACACCCTCATGGCCACCTGTGCCGATCCACAAAGATTAATGGGACCAGCCCGAGGCAGCAAAAGTGTCAGGAGCAAACCTTATGCTTTCACTACTCAAGACCGTGTCATTTAGCCCCGGAAAATGTAAATAAAGGAGAGAGACACAGAGGAAGGAAATAAATCAGCCAGTGAATAATCCTGTCTATTTTGAGGACAATAAAGTGTTTCCCCTTCACCTCACTTAATAGGATCGGCTTGGTCCAAATCTTTTTTAAGAATCAGAAGAAATTTTTTGTGATCATTTTATTTCATCCCAGCAAAGCAGAAATATTTCCTTGCTCATTTTTATTTATATAATGTCTTCTCCAAATTTGTTTATATCAAGAGATACACTTCACACATATGCCAGACACACAGACATGCATCAAGTTCTCATGTCTTTCAAGGTACATTTTTTGATATAAAAATTGATTACATAGCAGGTGAATTTGCTTGAGCCTGCAGATCCTAACGTTGAGATTCATTAATTAAAAAAACTACCTTACTTCACACAATACTATTTTCCTGAAAATGCTCCCCTGGTATTGTCCCTTAGTCTAGGTTTGGTCAACTTGTCTTATTTTTAGACATTGAGGAGCTCTTTATTTACACGAGTTATTCACTAATATAAGGCAGCAAACAAGAGATTAAATGGAAGTATGACTAACCTAAAGTGGATGTGGGGAAAGGCTTGAAAAATGACCCTATTCCTTACGCCAGCTTGGTCTGTGTGTGGTCTCTCTGCTCTATTTCTTTCCTCCTGTTGGTGAGAGGCTCTGACAACCCTTTTAGTGATAAACATCCGCATAAACCAGCGTGTCATTATCATGCATAGGCTCCAATTCGTTTTCCATATTGCTGTACTGTGCACCCTATACGGCAATTTCATTTTGTCATTCTGCAGTGTATCTGATACATAATCCCTTTCTATGGGAGTTTATCAGCCTTTGCAGGCTGATTCCAGGAGCCTTTTGGCAAGTTTTGGTCCTATCCTAGCTCTGATGATATGGCGACACGGTACAAAGCATTTTTCCAGTATCTTCTGACCAACCATAGCTAATTATCTACAAGCTGGAAAAGCATTACAGTAATGAAATGGCTAATCAAGACGAAATAAAAAAAAACCCCTACCAACCCTCTTTCTTACAACATCCATCATTGTCACATTTCTTCCACTAACGTATTCAATGATTCATATTTTCATATGCCTTATTTCTGTTTATTTTACCCTAAACATAGAAACATTTTGCTTGGATTTTTTTCACTGGCCACATCCATTCCCAAGTATGTGTCTATTTATACATAGGAAATGACCAGTAGATATTCCGCGGCTATACTCTCATTTTCATGTAAATGTAGCTCCCAACTGCCTAAATACATTAATTAAGCTGAGAGCAAACTCAGAAGCCAAAAGCTAGTTAATGAACGTCAGCTTCATTCAATACATGGGAATATTGGAAAAGCACTTACAGACGTCACAGACTGTCAAAACAGTGACAAAATAAACCTTGGAATCTAGATACATAATCTTTTTCATTAGCAAGAGACCTATTGTTAATGGATACTATCCCCTCAATTTACACCGTCAGGAAAAGACTCTCTTCAAAGCATTTCCCAGTGTCAAATGAAAATCTTTTCCTCCTCATGCTTCACATAATTGTCTCAGGCAGTGTTTGCTGCAGGCTTTCAGCTTGCCACATCTAGCAGAGATGGAAGTTAGCAAGTCTTAACTTTTCTGACTTTACTCCCATGCCTCACTCTGCGAACCTTTGAATAAAAGAAAATCTGAAAGGTCTCCTTACAGAGAATTGATCGACCACAGCTTTACCAAATGGCAACACGCGGATGGTTCTGGGGAGGATGGGGTGGACAGGACTAGCACAATGAAACAAGCTACAATAAAAACTGAATAATGAGGAAACCCTTCTGAGCTTCATAGTACCTAGAGCAAAAAAAGGCAAGCAAAAAGCAGACCGCAGCGTACCTGAAGAAAGAATAATCTTATTAGAGTGATCTACTGTGACCATTCAGTGTCTCTCCCCAGCAAAAAATTTTGCTCATTATGTGAAAATATTAAAAAAGTGGTTGCATTCCCTTGAAAGTTCACACAGTGGGTAGGTGTTTTGTAACTGTCCTCGTTAATAGTTTTCTTTCTCTCACTTTTGTTTAGCACTGTCATACAAGAGCTTCCTGCAAATTAGCAAATATGTATTTTGCTAGAACATTTCAGGGATGGTAAAGTATATATTTAAGAGTTTACAAGAGCCATGTACCAGGGAACCAATCTGTAAGACTGATTTTGGGTTTGTAGGTTCTTGTGCTATAAGAAGAAGTTTGGGCCATGGACCAGGTGTACAGATACCTTATGCTCTAGCTAACTAACAAATTTCCTGTTAATACAAGACGGGATTTTAATGAAGGAATTACCTGCATTTGTAACCACCTATACATATCAGAGAATGGATCAGCCATAGGCCTGGAAGCTAGGAATTCCTCTGTTCTAAGCTTGTCACTGATTTCATAGACAAGCCACAAAAGATCATAGTTTTAAAAACAGAGGCTCACTGGTCTGCATATTTTCAAAACCAGCCTATGAAGCTCTTGATTTGTGGAAACTAGATACGTACTGAAGTTAATGATAATTATAGGTTCTCAACAACTTTGATGATTGAGCTATTTGTTTATGTACCATAAATCTGATTACAGAAGTCTAAATGTAGGCCTTCGGGTCCAGAAACTCTGGACTTAGTTTTCCTCTAAAGAATAGTTTTGAAAAGGACATGGTTTAGGGAACATGGTGGTGCTGGATTAATGGTTGGACTTGATGATCTTGAAGGTCCTTTCCAACCTAGTGATTCTGTGATTCTGTGATTCTGTGAAAAAGAAAAAAAAGAAATTAAAAAAAGCAAACACAAAAAATCTAGCAGAAATAAAGAAGAAAGCATAAAAAAGAGAGTTGAACTGGAAATAAATGCGTTACTAATGCTGCAAAGAACAGTAACTTTCCAGCAGGAAGTGGAATAGGAGCCAGAGATCACTGGTAAACACGCCCTGTACATGAGGTTCGTCAGGTAATGATGATACACGTAATTGGAAGAATAATAACATCAGTCCAATTCAAAATTCCCCAGCCTGGAAGTTTCGTGTCAGACAGATTCCAGACATCCTTCAGTGCTGATCACAGCTCTGTATGTTTGCATATGTAATTACTGAATTTGCATTTACATATTACTAAGTGTATATGTAATTACATGTAAAACTATGGTTTATACTTGCAAGTATATTTTAAAGGGGCTCTTTGTTGTGCAATTCTTAGTGTGAAATATAATGGTGGTAACTATGTAGATTTCAAATATTCAGGGAGTTTTGGCCTTTACAGTCTCTAAGACAGACAATGACAAACAAAAGATAACAATGCTGTTGCACATGAGGTGAAGGAGATGGTGGATCCCTGACCAAAGTCCCTGCCAAACCAGAGGGTTCATTTTAGGAACTGCATTCACCTCGCAAAAGTAACTGGTACATGCTCTGCCCTACAGTGTAAATTAATTGTATATGAGGTGGTGACATACTGCCTCCATAAGTGCTTTCTAACTGATGATGATACACCTTCCCATCTCTGTGGATCAGCTAGACAGCAAATTGGGTGCATGCTCTATGATCCTATGTGCTTAGCTCTTATGGCTGCTCAGGTAACAAAGAACAAGCCTATTGCTTTTCTAAATGATTGGTGACAGCACCACAATATTGGCCAACGTCCCTTTTCTCAATAAACACAATTTCTACTGCCTGCACATGCCTACGATTTTACCAGGGAGTTTTTAAATGTGACTTGTGGAGATTTTCTTAAGTCAGTCCATAATCAGTTCCACTAGATTATTCCTTTTATGAGAATATGAACATTTTGATAAGGCTGGAATTTCTCCACTTCCCAGTTTTCCCAAGAAAACAGATTCTCCTGGGAGCACCAAAAGATTATCAGATCAGTCTCTGAGCAAACTCCATGTAACTTCACATGATGCCTACACAAAATCGGGATGGTAGTCCTTAGCAAATGCATACGCCATGACAAACTTTCTTCTCAGGCCAGTCAGGTAGAGGGGAGTTTTAAGAGACACCATAAAATAATTAGCAGTGGTCATGAGGTAACTGTATTACAGAAGTGGTGATAGATTAACAGCTCAGATTTTTGCAAGCCTTATGGGAGTTAGTACATGCCATGCATAGTCTCCTCTCTCTGCTGAATTGAACTCAGTACTCTTGCAGCGAGACACAAACTGTGGGTGGTTTGGACTGAATTAACAGAAAACAAATTATAGTGATAAGTAACAAAACAGTTTTGTCAGTTATTAGAACAATTTGGCTGAAGGTGTACTGGAGCGAAGAACGGATACCTTAGCTCAAAAAGGAGCTACCGACTTGATGAAAAATGACTGGACACTGTAAAACAGTGTATGTCATAGAGATGCAGTAGTGTCAGGAGAAGCCTGACTAGGTAATCATTTTGCTTCATGTCACCTTGAATCCAATCGATCTCTCAATTTCAGTTAAAGTTAGGTAAATTAGAAAGGAATTGGAACCTCTTCAAATATCAGACAAGTGAAGCTAATCCCCTTTCTGAGACTCTAATTGCAATTCTCAATGTTTTCTTGTAACTTGCTTGGGAACTGTCCACATGTATCTCCTGAGAAAATCAGTCATAAGTAGTCCCCCAAATACAACCAGAACTATGCTCTGCTATTCACAAAATCTGGCCAAACAGTCCTCTCTTCTTTGCTCCTAAGTATAACTGAAAAGAGGGTAGAAACAGGTGGAAACAGCTGCAAGAGACAGTCCCCTGAGCGAAAGATGCTGGTAAATACCCACCCTGCCCTTTTCCCTCTTCCCTCCATGCTAAATTTTGCTCTCTGGGTTCTGAGGAACGGTGCCAGAGCACACATTAGCAGCATACTTGTCCTTCTATCCTCTTCTCAGTTTTATAAGCTGAAGCCACCACAGAGAAAATGCTTGGATGTTGGCATTTTTGGACTAGCCCTGGCACACGTCCTGCTTAAAGGTGATTTGTATTTTACTAATTAATTCATGAGTGGTAAATGTGCTTTAATGACACATTTTTTGGATGAGGTTCAGAGTCTCATTAGCCTTAATCATATTAACTTAATACAGTTATTTATATCATGCAGAACAAAGTGCAACACTTCACCACAGGATGTTCTTTTTTAAAGATAATACTAGTGTGGGAATTAAAGAAACCTGCAATACTTCTTGCTGGTTGAGCTGTATGGAGTGATGACATCAGGCGAAGACAAATTCACCATCTCTATTCCTTAAGGGATTCCATGAAAAAAATTCCGTGTGCTGGTGAAGTGGTTTGACCTTACAATTTCTTAAAGCCACAGAACATGGACATTACATACTTACATAAAAATTTGTGTAAGTCTTCCCACATAGTTGAAGACATCAAGTAGACAATGAATCATATAATCTTTAGTTTGTTTAAGTTTGGTTCATATGACTTCCCAGATGTCTAAGTGATATTATGATTTTGGTTTCCCAGATAGTAAAAGAAGGCTGAGGTGGGGATAAAAGGTATAAGAGGAAGCTCATTCTAGATGAAAAAGAAACAAAGCTGATAGGAAACACCCAAGAGCAAACTAAGCTAAGGATTAAGTTTTGTAAAAGACTGTCTCTCATTAGTAATGGATTCATTGCAATTTGCTCACTCAAACATATGACAGGCATAAACATATCATTTGTTCTTAATCTGTAATTTGTTCAGAAGCTGTTTCTCAGTTAAACAAGGCTTACTTGATTGTTAAGCCTTAAATATCAAAGCTGGTGTACAACTAAGCACTTTAATGAGGACTACTCTTAAGAAGCAGATGGAAACTTCATGTAACTGGGTTTGCAGCAGCTCAGTACTGATATACTGTGCAGCGCTGTTTGCCACCAAACCTCATTTTTAAGCCATTAAATCTATGAAGTCCAAAAGATCTGTAACACAAGCATCTTTTAATTGTCCATCATAGTGGTCTCATTTTGTTGGGTGCTGACAGTAAACCGGTAAGCTCCAGGTGATTGCTCCACTCCCTGTGATGTTTACAGCTCCTAGGTTTGGCAAGCTCAAGGAGTGAAAGCTGTCTTTGTGGCCTGCCTTTTATTTAGCAGCTGCCATTACACCAAAGCTTGTGTGTGTATATGTGTATATATATGTATAACTTACTGGTAATAAGAACAAAGCACTCATACTGGGAACTTCAGTTACAGTCTCAAACCCACCTTTAACCTTCTAAATAAACACTGTAAGCATAAAAAGAAAAATACAAATCAATAGGCTTAGCACTGCAGTCACCATTATAATGGAATTTAACATAGTATGGGTGTCTAGCTCTAAATACTTAGGACAGGTCTTTTAATACCAGCAGGGCTTGAAGTAACCCAAAAAACATTAGGCATTCACATTCTTCCTGCAGCTTTGAAAAATCTCATGAAGTTTGTAAACCCTTGTCTAAAAATCATGAGACATTCAGATGCCCAGAGGACAAACACCATTTAAATGTTTTGAAGTTTTAAAAATTAACTTGATTATTTTATTATGAATAACAAAGGTGAACTGAAAATAACGTTCATGTGGTGCAGCCTTCCTGGTTACTCTTTCCTCGTTATGCATGCACACATTTTTCATTTTTCCAGTTGGAAAAAACCCAAGTCTCTAAAACAATTCACTTTCTCAACCAAAATCTGTATTGTTTTATCCATTTTTGGAAGAAGGAAGATGAAAGAGGCTGATTTTTCATAAGGAATACTGAGGTTTGTAGTTGTTTGACTCTGTAGTACAGAAAGTGTTTAATATAGTTTTGTACGTGTTGAATGACATTTTATGAAAGTTTTCCCCATTAGATTTTCAGCAATGACTAGTGTTTCACCATTTCATTTTTTTAATATGATATTAGTGTTCTGTGTTTCATTTTAGCAAGTCAAGAGACAGAGGGATAAGTGACAAGGTAGAACTGACACAAACCTTCAGGCAAGATAATTAAAAAACACAGCAAAATAATGGGCTAGTAAAACTGCATTCAAGACTAATACAGGTTTATTCTTCAACTCATCACACTTGTCAGAGGTCTAATTATCATCAGAGTCTTTGCTCTTTAGCTGGATCCTTGAACAGATTTTCAGGGAGAATGTTTCTGAGTCTTGAACAAGAGAAGATTTTGAATAAGTTAGTTCATCACTGAATCCTAAAATGATTTTCCACTCATCTTGTCCAAGGCTGCACTCATTCTTGTGATGAAATGTCATGGTGCCTACTGTGCCAGTTGCTAAGCTAAAATGATGAAAGATGAATTATTGAGGTAAGCTGGAGACTGCAGTCTCCTGCTGCTTTCGCCGTTACCTCCAGAGCTCCCCTCACTCTGACAGGCACCAGAACCCGGTCAGACTCCCCACGTTCTCTGAAGTTTTTCATGTTTGGAAGGCAGCAACCTATGTGAAACAGGCGTGAATCCAACTGCCATGTGTCAGAGTGGAGGTGAAGGAGAAGGGAGCTTCCCACCCCAAGGACACATTCTGTATACAGCCCAGAGCTGCAGGCCGCTATGCTCACTAAAGGAGAGGAGAAGGTTGAAAGCTCAGTTCAGTGGCAAGCTCTCAGGGAACCAAGGAGAAGGTGTCCGCAGAGTCATGGCTTGCTTTCCTCTCCCCACCTCCCACAGGGACCCTCAGCACACTTAAGTTACCTGTTTCTCCCTGTTCCTCTCCCACAGTCCTTGCTAGGATATGGTACCTCCAGCTGGACTGTCTCCAGCTAAGGACTGTGGCAATTGCAGTACTGTCTCCAGCAACGTAGTGTTTGCTGCAGCTCTCCGCAACACGCATAGGACGTGTCCAAGCAGGCTGGGGGGGAGCAGCCCTCTACTTTGCAAGGGGAACTATTCCCTGGTTCAGGCAGTGAGCCCCAAAAGTGAGCTGTCTGTTTCTGTCGAAATGATAATGCACAGGCGAAGTGCATCTGAACGTGAATCCACAGAGTAGCAGTCCTCAGCCAGTGATCTTTTATACCCAGCCCTTCGTTCCCGTGAGTGCAAGAACTGGGCTTCTTTTTTGTGTTTGTTGTGCAAGAACTTGAAGAGGAACAAATGTACTGTTGGCCTGCACTGAGGCTTAGGAAAACAACAGGAGGCTTAGAAACAATGGCAAGCAGCAGCTAAAGCAAGCTGCCCCAGGAGCCAAGCTCTTCTGCAACAGCTTTCAGAGCAACGGCTGTCCAAGGGCTCAAAAAGGATAGCTAGTTAGGAGAAGATAAAGGTATTCCACAGAAAAATCTGTTCACAGTGCTAATGCTTATCTCTCACACCCTTTTCCTCACCTACTGTTGTTACTCATTTTGGTCACAAAGCAAGGGAAATGCCGTTGTTGCATTTTATGTAACAGAGTTTCTTGACATTCTTGCTTATGGGAGAGCACATCAAGGAAGATACAAGGCAGCTCAGACGCAGGCATTCAAGCATGATTTGCTTTCTTTCTGTATGAAGCTTTCTGTGACGTGCCATGCCATGCTATGAATGCGGTTTTAATCATCAGACTGCTGGTAGAGTGAAATATAACGAGAATTGGTCCTAGGAGGGCAGCTGTGTTGCTGCCTGCTCAGTGAGCTCGTACCCACCTGGCTGGTTCCAGCATCTCAAAACGAAAAGGCAGACAGCTGTAACAAGACTGAGCCCCAGATGACCTGATTCTGTTGCGTGATATCCACTTCTCTGAATCCAGGCTCTGGTGGACAGTCGTCAGCTGGATGATGACAGTGTTTCTGAAAACTATCTGCTTTTTTCCCTGTCCTGCTGAGCTGGGTGTGTTGGTGGGGGGGACAGCATGTTGTAACAGTCCCCCGTGCATTGCTCCACCGGTTTGAATTGCACAAAGCATTCTGATCCAGCCCTGCACCACCTGCCCCAGGCAAACCTGGGCCACCTCAAATGGGTCAGGCAACAGGGACTTCCTAAAGGCAGCAATGCCAGCTTTCAGCAGTCTGGCAGTTCTCCAGTACTGCTCCTGCAAGAGTCCTGTTGTCCATCAGGGTAGCTTCTATGTCCCTTTGGTAGTGATGGCTTTACAATGTGGTATTAGTCAAGCAAAGATTGTAGCTTTCATTTGTGCTTTAGATTTACTTTTTTTTAATTTTGCGAACATCCCACTCATCTGTGTTTTATATCTGGACATCATTGTACCTTTCCCAAGAGGATGCAGCCAAGGCGTCTCTGACCAAGGAGTCCAGACACAGTTCTGCCCTTTCACCCCTGCTCCTTTGGAAGGGAAAATCAAAACCATGCCCTTTCTGACCCAGTAAACCCTAACAATGGAAAATCTTTCAAAAACAGAGCAACTTGACAGTGCCCACTATATAAAGAAATTGTGGTAGATAAGGCTCCATGCTTAAAACATCCATAAGGATTATGAAGCAAGACCTTTATCATCTCTGTTAGTAAAAACCTAAATTCCCTGCTGGCTCACTAACAGAGTTACTTGGTGCTGGGTGGCACTTCCGTCCAGAGTGTGTCCTACCGATACCTAATTGCGACTTGTACGCTTTGTGAATCATTGGCACCAGTCTCACTGAGGCCAGAGGCTTAGTAGGATTGAAAAAGTAATTACATATTTATGTAAATAATTAGATCGTCTGTAGCTACGTTCAATGGGTTAAAATTGTAATTAGGGATAACTCTTCATGCTTTAAGGCGTGTTAAAGCCGGCTTCTAGCCTTGATCCATCTGATGGTGTGTGTTTATGCAGGCAAACAGGTGGGATGGTTGAAGCCCTGGTTTGGAAACCAGTCCTTACTGACTGTGCTGCTGTGTTTCACTCAGCTCAGTTTTCATGATGCATTTCACAGTTTCTGGCTCCAAGATTGTTATCAATAGTCCAGATGCTGCCTTGAAGCTGAGAGGGAAAAGTAATGAGACTTTCAGACAGACAGTCCACAATAGGCCAGGTTCTGATCTCAGGCTCACTGACGCAAATTGAAACAACTCAACAGGCTTTAAAATTCAGAATTATTTGACTTCGGAGCCAGGTAGCTGAAAGCTGTCTCTGGCTAAAAAGATACAGTCCTCGGGAGCACTGAGGATCCAGAGCTTGGGGCCGAGAGGACACTGCTGCCAGCAAAAAGTTTTCTCTTTAGACCCACACTCTTTTGCCATCCTAATGGGCACATTCAGGCTGCATGATAAAGAGTTTTTCTTCATGGGAAAACAGCATTCAGTTTGTGAACTTAGAGGGGATTGTTTGCCACATTTACTGTGGAGGTGAACAGTTCACTGGAGCTTTCATGCTCACCCAAATTCACCCACATGGTATTACACGGATTACTAACAGCAATTCTTATTTTTTTAATTGTGTATGCACAACCCAGGCATTAGACATTCTGCTATAAATCTGAGACTGAGCAGAGAGGCGACATTTTTTAAATTCATGGTGGGAAAGGTCAGAAAAAGTGGAGCATTTTCCACAGAGACGATTCAGACCGACTGTAAAGCAGAAAAGAAATAAAACTGTGTCCTTTTTTCCCTCCCTCATATCTGTGTGCTATAAGCCTAAGGAAATGATGAGTCTCATTCTTTTTTTTTTTTATGGCTTTACACTTCAAGAAATAGGAACCCATTTGACTCTCAAATATGGGGGAAAATATAATTTCTAAACTTGTCAACATTCTTTCCTGTCTTTTGTGTCTGCAGCTAAGGCACACTGCCAGCTTTGTGCCCATGGTTTTCAGCACTTTATCAAGAAAGATAAATATGCAGATTTCTATAGAAAGCAAACATGGCTTTTGTCACACCTGTGTAAATCCAGTTCTAACTCCAGAGAGGTAAATAGCAGAACTCCAGCTTTTCATCACGGTAAATGACGCCAGAAACGGAGTCGTGCGAACCTACTTGAGAGAGAAGTGATTTATACAGAAGCTCGTTTGATGACACCTTTCTTTTCCTCCCCACAACCTACATGTGTGCCTGTGGATTTGTAAAGCCCTGACGGAAGGGGCAGAGACCGCGTGACAGCTTGCGGGGAGACCCTCTGCAGAGCCGCATCCAGCTTGGCCGGTGAAATCTGTCTGTGTGGCACCTGTTAGTTACGCACAGCGGGACTGTCCGTCATCCCTTGTAGTAGCTCGGCATTTCCATAGCACACTGCAGCGCAGGCAGAGGAGAAATTACTCTCTAACTATGAGACAGTGAATGAGAAATTTCTGTCCCTGTTTACGCTGTCAGACCACCATCCGGGATGCTGTACATCAGCCGGAGAGGGGGAAGGGTATGCAGTTCATTTCACAGGCAGCTGCCAAAGCTTTCTCCTCAAAACACGCTCTCAAGCATTTATCTTTGCTTTCTACCTTGTAAGATCCTGTAAAAATATTGTTACCAAGCAGACAAATGTTTAAAGAGGAACATGGAGCACCTCGTGCCATTTAAAAAGGAAAATCACCACATGGTGTAAAAAGAGGTTGTGGTAGAACAAAGAGCATACAGTGTCTGTGCGTTTTGTGATCTGAAGCCCGCATCACAAATGGACAGACAGCAATTTCCACCGCTGAACTGCAGCAAAATGTCCTTGGGAATGCTTGGATTGGCTGCTCTAGCATGAGGAACAGAAGGAAAAAAGAGTATCAAACACATGGAAATACGACAGAAGAATACACACCCAGATCCCTGTGGCTTGGAGGACTTTAACTTTGTATCATGTTAAACACCAGGAAATTCGGAAGTGAGACTGCATATGGTTTTATCAGATTTTTCAGATGGGAGAGGGTAGGCAAAATTCCTCTTGAAGACCTCCACCATGCCTTGCCTACAGGACCATCCAAACAACCCCAAAATTTTGCCCATCCTTCTGAACCGTTCTCTCTTCCATCTTACACTGATCTTCACCTGCCTCTGTAGCTCAGCCCCTCTGCACCGTCTCACATGATGGATAATGTGAGATCCATAATGGCTCATAATGACCATAATGGACTGTGGCTGCAGCTCCTGGGACGAGTAGAGACTTATCGTGCTACTGTGTCATCTCCAAAACAGGACACCAGACTACTTTCTCTTTGTGACCTGAGGAAAGAAGCATGAAGAACCAACGACTTCTTGCTCTGTTTTCTGTGGCGAGTCGCGGTTTCAGTGTCAGTTACCCCACTGTAACTGAGTGATTACTCCATCCACAAATTAAGCCATTAAGCCAGCACTTCCTACTGCTATGTATGTTCTGAGATTCATGTGAGCACTGCACTGTAAGGCTAGACCCCTATTTAAGACCTTAGATAGTTGCATATCCTGAAGAAAGAAACAGAGATAGGATGGGTAGTAATGGCATTATTTAGGGGAGCAGGGTAATCTGTCCTGAATTCAAGACAAAACACCTGTATTTTGAGGCATTGTCTTGTTATCTGTGTTTCGTTCACCCTCATGACATGTTTGTTAGGTAGCACTGTATTACTAATACAGGAAATAAAAATAAACTTCAGGGAAGTACAATATTTCCATTTACCATAGGGAACTGAAGCCCAGAACAATTTATGAAGCTAAGCAATGTATATGCCCTTGCGTACTCTTTTCCTTTGACCTGAAATGACGGTCAGAAGGTGGTCTAGAATAGAAATCCTAAAAGCTGTGGACGGCATTACCGAGAAGGAAAACCTAACTTCAAAGCAGTCTTTCTGCTTTTAGCTCTTAGCTGACCCGTATCTCATCAGCCAGTGCAAACCCGGTTTGTTCAGTTATTTGAAGGAGACTGCATCTGTGTCACTAGGAACATTAACTGCAGTGAAAATCTCTGATTTTCTAACAGATAAACAAATAAACAAACAAAACGAATAAAAAGGAATGGGTTACAGAAGTGATCTTGTGACTGCTAACTGGTAATTGTTAATTGAAGTGTAGCCATTCTATTAATAGCACACGTAAAAGATAGCAAAAAGTAATGAAATACAGAAAGCTCTTATGGAAAAATTAAATGTTATGATCTTCTAAGCTATTTATTCTGTGACTGTTAAACATGATGGTGTGAAGCTTTCAAGTATGAAAGGAAGCATGCAGCAGGAGCTAAAATGCTATAAATAGCCACTCTGTGTGATTCTGATAGGAACTATCAAGTTTTAACCCAAATCTTGGGAAACACTACTCAAATTTGCAATTATCCTTACATGTTCAAAGCATTGCCGGGGGGTGTCAGTGACACGATACCACAAAGGAAGGAGGCACGTGACATAACTCACACCATTTTTTCAAAATGTAAGTGTTTGTATCTGCTGATTTTGTTTTAACTTCATACCTTCTCTGAGCCATATAAATAGACTACACCTAGAGTGCATTATTAGAATGTCTGTGTGTCTTTTTTATCTAGCTGTGGATTTTAGTTGAAACTATACCAGCTTTGTTCTTGTGGCTTACATTGTCACTAAAATCCCTTGATCAAAATCCAAATTCATATTGGGCATGGTTTGTTTGAGGAAGCCAAGAACTAAACGAGTGACACCCTTGTGAAACCGCTTGAACGCTGTGGATTGAAAAGCCTGATTTGTGCATTAAGGAAGGATAGCTGTTCTCATAGACCTTGTCCAAAGCTTTTACTTTTATACCATTACAGGCTTGGAGGATAGTTTAGAAATCAAGACAACACATTCGCTTAAATTATAGCAAAAATTATTTGTAAAATCAAAGTGAAAAAATACTCTGAGAAGTTAAAAAGATTTTAGCTCTGCAAATTTTTCTCAGTGGAGTTTTATTATTATGATTACTGACTCTTCTCATGCATGTGCTAGGCACTTTGCAGTACAATGAAGATGTGGTCTTTCTCTCAAGGGACTGCAATCTAAAATCCACAAAGTATCAGTTAATATGACCAGTGAGGGCAGCGAGGCACAAGTTGCAGAATCGGGACCAATTTGACCATGCCAGACGCAACAGCGGGTAAAACAAAAGGACAAAAATCCCTTCCTCCTCCAAACATACATAGCAGGAAGAAGCTAGGAGCAGCAGAGCATGAGTGAAAACAAAAGCAAGATTACATGGTCACTAAAGAGAGGCTAGTGTCACGGAACAAAAAAACCCCAGCGTTGGTAAAATGGCGTCTTACAAGCACTACAACAAGCAAGTACCAATTTAGATGTATTTGAACAAGGAAAAAGCAACACTAGGAGAATATTTAGTCAAATTGATAGGTAAAATTTTTTCACTTGCACTGGACCGTTGTTAGGGTGCATGAATGCAGAATCACAGTCTACTTACCAGGGATTTTTTTAAAGTAATTATGCTTTAAAAATTGTTAAGATATTTAACAGGATTTTCACACTAGGAAAACATTTGCCTAGTGAAAATGATTTGCCGTATTTGTATTTAACTATGTTCGTGTTAACCAGGAACACAAGGGATGTCTTTTGCTTTACAGTATCGTTCCAATAATGAAATTAATGCCTAATTGCGTATGATTGATTTTATTGTCCCAAGTTACACAAAGTGCTAAGGACAGGCACGGCAGGCTGATCTCTATCAGCCTCCTCTGTGACTCTGGGCACTCCCATAATGATGCATGGGTAGCCAGCTGTAGCTCAGTTACAGCTCAATTAGATGTCACCATTAATCTGAACTCCGAAAACAGGTTATCAGCTGTAGCAATTTTTAACGGTGAGATTTAATATAAAATACTTTAATTATATTTTGTTCTGTCATATACACTAATTAGCAACCACACACAGATACACACACACGTAGACAGCATAGGAAACACTGGAGAATTCACAGCATGTCATTCATGCATATGAAAATACTAGGTTTCTGTCCTTGGTTTCAGTGTATTTCCCTGTTTTCAGTGTAAATCACCTACTGCCCTTTCTTGTCTTGGTTATCAAACCCGCACTCTGCAAGACGGGCAGTTCTATACCCCTTCTCCCTTAGCTATCCACGTTGCCTCAGATGCTGTTTCCCAGGGCTGAGAGAAGCAACACATCAGCTCTACGCCTGTACCCACACTCTGCAGCTACCACGATCCTGACCTAGGGAAGAACAACCATTTGGCATCTGAGCAGCACTTAATATCACCTATACTTTTGATGACGTGCTGCCTTGGGGATGAGGGGCCTCCTCTCTTCTGCATTGCTCTGTGGTACGCTGCCAGATTCTCCGGCTGTATTCACGGGGGTATCGCTGAATTTTTAACCTTCCGCTCGCAGCAGCCACCTCGAGCGTGTTTCCCTGGTGCTGCCAAGGAGAGCAGACTGGAGAGAACTCTACACCACGGGGGCTTGAGAGAGTTTAGGCAGAGACACTGGAAAACATTAGGGGTCTGTTAAAAAAAGTGTGGGAGATGTGAATGTCACTCAGCCACACTGGTATACCTCAGCTAGGAGCTTAATTAAATAAGCATAACATTAAAGAACTCACCGCATGCCTACAGTGAATGTGTACACACACACACAAGCATGTGTAGATAGATATAAGTATATTTATTTGCTCCATAGTGACAGCGTGACAAAATATTTTTGAAGGAGTGAAAAAACAGATCAAACCCAACACCCCAATAATGTCACCTCTGACAAATATTTACTATTAAATTCGATAAGGAGATGAATGAGGGAAATTTCCTGTCCTATGTCTTTATAGAGGTCAAATTACATGGTGTAGAAGTCCCATTTGGTCTTAAAATCTATAACTTGACCTCAACAGGATTAGAGTGACTTATATCACTTGAGGATCTGGCCCTCTGCCTTTGTTAGAACTACGTAAATAAAATGCCACGAGGTAATTTTTAAATTTCAGCTCCTTCCTCCCCTCCCCTCATGCTTGTGACAAGTTAGAAGACAGCTTGCTACTCGCTGTGATTTACTTTGTTCTCAGAGATATTCGTCCTGTGAGTAACTCCTGGGATGGCCCCGGCTTGCTGCACGGTAGGCGTTTGCTACTCAGAACCAGACCGGAGTACGTGGTCATCGAAATCACATGGTGGGAGTAAGTCACAAGCCCTTGGGAGACGACAGCTCACGCATGCTCCGCAGAGACTTGTTAGGGCAGGGTAGCCATTTCTCAGGGGAGCTCCTCTGCGCTGTGCGTGCCAGAGCCCGTGGCTACAGCCTGAAGTGGTTGGACTTTCTGCACCCTTGCTGGCTCTGTCCCCGGGGAGCCAGGCTGGTAGCAGGGGCTGTGTTTTAGAGGCGGAGGAACGTGCCGCCTACAGATGCCCAGGCATGCAATCTTTACATCAAAGAGAAAAAATGCCATACCGGCTGGTGGGAGGCTGGAGCAGCCTGAGTCAGGACTCTCTTGGTGTAGACATTGGAATCAGCTGGAGAGGGGATAGGGAGCCAGAAATTAACGAGCTGTAAGATAGCGGAACACTGAAATCAGAGGGTGGCTGATGCTGGACAAGGAACGCCGGGCAGACCTGTGACGTGGTGATGTCAGAGGTGATGCCTGTGACAGACCATATGACAGAAAAAGGGGACTGGCAGCAGGGAGAAAAATGACAGCGTATGAGGTGACTGAATGGAGGGAGGGACTGGATGGCTGGGGGACGGGACCTGGGAGGAAGACAGGCAGTGGTCTGGGGTGGGAGATGGTCTTAAATTGATCCTTCTTTAGAGCAACTGAGACGGCGTTAATGCAAACTTGTTACCCCATATCAAAGTGAGAATGGAGGGCATGATACTGAAGGGACCTGGTACGCACGTCTGGGAAGGCTGATTCTCCATGGTTACTGCTGAAGAATGAGGGAAAGGGAAAGCATTAACGTAGGGGCAAAAGGAAGAAGGTTGTTTGCTAGGCTTGTGCTCTGCACAGGTGTAAATGACCGCGTAACAGCTCACCACAGCAAGGAACTGACTCAGGAAGGTCATCGATAAATTAGAAGAACATGTCATTTCCTGTTCAAGTGAATTATGTCAATGAGTTTTTCTTGCTCGTGTCAGTAAAAAAAAGGTTTTTTTTCTTAATCTCTATTCTGCCTGAACACTTTTTTTTCTGCTTTCTTGCCTTGACTTTAGTTCAATGTTTGTATTCTGCTTGCTGTTTTGGCCGTAATTCTGCAGAAACCTTGATGAAGGAGGTTTGCGCACCCACAGAGACCGCCACGCACACACGCCCTGGGACACAATAGTCTTACGCACAGGATGCTCTGCCTGAGGGAGGGCAGGTCACTCAGCCCCGGGCTTGGCAGCAGGAGCTTCAGGGGACATTTTAAGGAATAGGTTAGCTGCTATCAGTCAAAGTCAAGTATCCTGGAAAAGGAAATCATAGTCCCTAGTTTTGCATCAGGAAGGAATCTCCCATCCTGAGGAAGAAAGATTAGCTTAACTGTGTGTGCGATTGCTCAGGAACAACTTCCCAAATTACAATGCATGAAAAGATCCTAATTTAGTACATTATGGGCGTAAAAGGACAGGGCTGCATGCAGATTAAAGCTCACATTCATTATTGTTATTAAGTAGTCTAATTTTAGAAAAAAAATATTTTACATGAATCAAAAGCAGAATGATGTTAAAACACATTAAGCAGAAATTTAAATCATAAATGTCGTATCTGCGTATGTCTCAGAAATAATAATGCAGTGTAACAACAATACATGATTAAATATGGAAGTGTTTTGTGTTGACAGAACTGGAAACTGAGTACATTTTCTTAATATCTTCACTGGATACATAACACACATACATAATGACAAACCATATACACCTGACCTCATTTTACAAGAAAATTTGATGACACTTTAATTCTTGCAATAATGGGTGATCCTGGTAGATAAGAATCAGGTACCCAACCTCTGTGAATGTGAAAAATCTTAGAAAGTTGGAAAATCTTGGGAAAACTGACCTGGAAAAATTTTTAAAATAAGAAAACAGAGACAGTGGATAGTATGGAAGCAAGTTCAATGCATAAGGAAATTCCTGCTCAACAAAAATAGGAACACTGCACAGTGAAAGAGGACACAATACTTCTTTATATTTTAGTCCAGAAATATAGTGAGTCTTATCTTTGGAAGAACACTGATTAGGCTGTACTTCCCCACTGCCAAATCCCTCTTCATTCAAAGATTATAATTTATTTAGGTTAACTGGAAATGAACTGACTGAACAAATGGGCATAAACTCTACCCCATATTCAAGCTGTGCAGCAGAACTTCCACCTACTCATGCTCCCTTCCCATGAGGTGTAATTCTTCAGAGGAGAGCTGGAGGTGGCCAGGCTGATGTGAATGAGCGTGCACCATCAGTCAAAGGGTGAGGAGGCTGAAGCACCAGCATCCTTATTTCAAACGGTGAATTTGCAGGTTCCTGGCATTATCCTTCAGGGGAATGGGCACTGGTCACAAAAGCAGGGAAGCAGGACGCTTGCCTGACAACTTTGTTCCCAGTGTGATTATTACACTGCAGAAGGTCAGCACAGTCCTCCTTTGGTTTCAGTCCCTTGTCTGTAAAACATGATGTGTCCTTCTTCCCACAATTTCCCTGCACCGCCTCTTCAGGTAGTAGTCTCTGCCAAGCAGCCTCTTACACATATTTTTAAAGAAGCCAGCACAAAGGGTTCCTGCTCTGGGCCACAGTTGTCTTAAAAAAAAAAAATAAATACATTAGGTTGGTAAAGATAGTCCCTCAGGTCTGTTGAGATAAACAGTTATGAAAGCAATTCCCAAAGGAATTCAAGGTCAGGAATATTCTCTCCTTCTGCTGGATAAATGACTTTTTTTTCAAAGTGAGTTCAAAATCTCTCATATAGTCTCCCTTTCATTACAGAAATTGTCTTCTCTTTCCGCTTAATTTGAGAATGTTAAGACAAGGCCTTTAAAATGGAAGGTATATACCTAATGCTTGTAACAGAGCCAATGGCTATTAGGGTTGGCTGATTAAAGAAGCCATAGTTCTTGATGATAAATGGCTTCAAGTCTGAGATAAGGCAAAGACACTTCCAAAGAAATCTTTCATGTCATGGAAGAGGAAGCAAATTTGCGAGTGGACATTAAGGATTGTTATTGGATGCTCTTTATAACCAATGATACAGGAAATTCATCAGTTGTTTTTTATCTGTACTCAGTATGTTAAATCAGCTGGATCTGATATGAAATAGATGCATGGGAGTTTGGCTCAAAATACTAAAAGAAAACAGAAAAAGGAAGTATCGTTACTACAATGATGTCACAGTATGCTACCTGTGACAACTGTGTGAAAGCAAAAAGAGAAAAATGAATGCCATGGCCAAGCACTGCCCTCATATTTCTTGTAAAGTCATTGAAAATATGCTTTCTGTTGCATTACCTTTGGAAGGAACATATATTTTACATTAAAAAAAATCAGAAATTGTATTTAAGTTAGGCTGTAATTTCAGATGGAAAGAGGGAACAGGCTAATGGTGATGATGACACCACAAGCTGTAAGAAATCAAAAAAAACCAATTCCTATAATAAAAAGTAAAAATTCAGATTCTGTGCTGGACTGGATTAGAAATCCTTTAGAGACATGAATGAGGAGGGGTAGAAAAGGGCTCAGACCAGAGACTATTATGATTTCATGCATGATTCGTTTTCTTAAGGGAATTAGGTAGGAAATACAGTCCTTTCTGTGAATAACTATATAGGGAGTTGGCTTCTTCTCTACCTTACATAGTCATTTGTACCTTGAAAAAGTGTGTCCAGTTCTGTGAACAAGACAAAAAAATGAAGATCTCTTCTTACGTTAATGGGAGAATTTTATATGTGTTTTGGAAATGCCCAAAGTAAGGCAAGAGGTAACCAGGTTCTTGCCATGAAAACTTCACTTCAAGTAGTGAAAAGTCATGTAAACATATTTAATTTCAACTGTGCAGAACAAAAAGCTACAGAAATACTATTTATCCTGCTTGTGCTGGTGTTGTGCCTTCTGCCAACTGCTGTCAGGGTTTGGGAGTGACAAGGGCAGGTATAACTAGTCTGTTTCTCGGAGGTGTGAGTCCTGTAAGAGAAAAACCACTAAATTCATCACTGACTGTAAGCACACCAGGTTATCGTCTTTCCCCCAAACACTCTCTGAAAGAATAAATTCGAAGTGTGGGGGCTGCTGGGCCTCTTCTTCAGGGGTGCTGGGGCCCCCCACTTGAGCAGTCCCTGCCCTGGCCCGGAGCAGATGGACCTGCCTCCTCCTCTGGCTCCTCGTTGGGATCTGGGGACAGGGGTGGCAGGGGAAACCAGGACCCTCATGAATGGCCAAGGTGCCTCCAGGGGACCTCCTTCATAGCCTGCTCTGCAGGGCTACTGCAGAGGGGCTGGGTCAGGAGCAGGAGTCCTCTCCAGGGAGGCAGCAGGGCAGGGGTCTTTGATGGGGCAGCAGAAGATGGAGATGAGGAGGCCCTCCATAGCCACGACCTTCTACTGCCGGGTCCCAGAGTGCACCCACAGCTCCTGTTGCTGCCAGGATAGTGAGGGCTCAGGGATCTCTGGGTGCCCTCAGAAAAGGGCCACCCAGACCCCCTGTTAGGTCACTCTGGCCATGGCACAAGGCTCTGGCAGAGCTTTCTAAGAGGACTATTTAACTTCGAAAGGTCTCACTGACTGGAACTATTTCCAGCCCCTTAATAACGAATAATGCTTTCCAGAAAGTGACATATGCCTCAATATATAAAAGATCATTTGTTTTTTATCCCTTCCCTCAAAAAAAACCCCCAAAACCCAAACCACCACATGTCAGCTGTCATGAAAATGAAAGAACTTAAAATGTTTGTTTCTGGCTGAAGCTTTCTGTTCGCACTTTGTAAGTTAAATGGAGACTCAGTGGAAGGAAAGCTTTGGCATGACCAGTGAAAAGGTGCTAATATCAACACCTCTCCATTACTCAGTAGAGTGCTGGTAGAGACACTGTCTCCCAATATGAGAGAAAGCATCTGCAAAAGAATTACTTCTCAGGAGTGTATCTTGGACCCCACTCCCTCTTCAGAATTTGTACCTGCTAACACGTGTCTGCCCTAAAGTCAGCTGTCATGCTTTTGGATTATGTGCCTGGTACCATTATCCATCATTAGCTTTGTAATGGGACAGAGAAGATATTTCTGTTCCTTTTCTATTCCTACATATGTAACTGGTTGGTATTTATTAAAAAAAAACCCCAGACTTAAAGAACTGTGTGATAATATAGATCAGAAGAGATTTTTGGAGGTCCAACTGCCAACTGACATCAGAGTCAACTTAGATAAGGTTGCTCAGAGCCTTGTCCAGGTGAATTCTGAATGTCTTCATATAGTGCCTTGGGTGAAACAAAGAAACAATAAATTAATATTTGCAGGTGAAAAAGAAGGCAGCAGTACACAATAAATATTTTGGTTGGTTCATAGTCAAATAGTGCATCTGTGTTAGTATACACTTTGATCAGCTCCATAGGTAAAGTTTTTTGGCTATTAAAAAAAATTATGCAGTCAGCTACTGATATGCACTAATTGTCTAAACCGGCACGATATGTACCTCAGTATGTCCACATCCTCTATAAGCAACTCTCTCCTATCATCTTTGCTGTGTTTGAGGCTGATGTTTTGCTGGCATTTTCATGAGTTGGGAAAAAAAAAAAAAAGCAATGTCCATCTGGAGTATCTCCTTCAAGTAGCTCGTTGTTTTAAAAGACAGTGGTCACAAGCCCTGGTCAAGACTTTCACTGGTAAAAATGGGATGTATTTTGAAGAATTCAGTCTTGTTTCCTTGGAAAGCTGCCTAGAGAAATGCAGCCACAATGTGTCCCAAACAAAAGAAAGCTAAGTATTTTCTTCAAAATTCAACTGATTTATGAATACATCAGTGAAGTTTTAATGTCGTTAAAGATTCCAAATAAAAGATGTCATTCACTAAATCAGAATAACAAAATGTTTCAAATGGGAACATTTTGGCTCAGAAATGGCTTTGCTTTTGATGAGATTAAGGAGCTTAAATTTTTATCTTTCACTTTAGCTGACACTACATTTTACTCATCAAAACCAAAATACATTCAGTTTGGACAACATCTAAGCAGTAATATTTAATAACAGTACAATATTTCTTTATCTTCTAATAAAATACATTATTGATCTCCTTCAGCATTACATACCTGCTAGCATGCAGTAGCCACAAGAATTAATTTTCTAGGTTGTTGTAATTTTTGAGCAGATTCCATCTTTGAAAAAGTTATCTCCTTCTCTAGGTAATGGTCTAATGATGATTGCTTGGTGGATCTAACACACCCTGGTAAGACACATTGCTCAGACAACCCCATCGTTTCTGTAATAATTAGAAATAGACCAAGGCAGCAGCAGGCATTCCAACATCATCAAGCTCTATGAAAGCCGATTTCTATATCTGCAATTTGTTCTTACTTCTAACAACAAATGAGGGACGTCCTGTGTGTTCAGCCTGCTACCAGGTGTTGCTCAACTAGAATGAAGTGCTCACTGGAGCAGAGAGCATAACAATAGAAATCCATCCCTCTTGAGTTACACTTACTCCTCAAATAAAATTATGTAGGATATAGCTGGCACATGGACCTTGTGGCCAGCAATGAACTCTATTGCTAACAGAGCTGGAAAGGGCCAGAGTATTCCAAGGAAAAATCTCCATGCCTACTTCTTTTTTTTAGTTTTTATTTTGTTCCTTTTGTTTTGTTCCTTGCTGCTTTCACCAAGAAAATGAGAACTATATAACCACACTGCCTTTTTGCTGGGCTGGCATCTTCTCCCCACTGGCAGCTCTGAACCCATTAACCGATTTCTATCAAACAGTCAGGCATTTCAGAGTTACCACATGTAAATTACCACAAGTTTCCAGAAAGTTGGTGACTGGATTTTCTCAGTTTGTGCTTACGTGCTCACTCCTCTTTCTGCTTCTTTCTCATTTTCTTGCACTCTCAATTAGTAGAACAGCCAGTCAACATGCTTAATAGGACAAGTCAGCAAATGCAGATACCTGTAAATTAAGTGTGAGCCTTCCTGCCGATTTGGCAAGCAAACAGGCAGGAGAGTCCTAGCTGGGAGTAATGTGATTTATATCAGGAAAGGGCACAGTAGGACCACTCTGCAGTGAAGAGCAGCTCCAGTGGTTCAGAAAGAACAAGCAAAGATTGAATGAGGAAATTTTCACATTAAACTGCTGCATCTCCTACAGGAATTGACTGCACTCTAATATGTATTCAGAAAACAGGTTCTTGTTATTGTGTGGGGATTTAGGGCACTTCTACAGGATCTGCCGTAATAACAGTAGTGATCTGAGACAGAAGACTTAACGGTATTGGCCTCAGGATGGATCCCACTTTCTGTCCCTCTCTGAGCATGCTGACCTACAGGCTGCTCCCAAATTGCAGCTGGGGCAAAGACTTCCAGGGCTGGTCTGCTGCCAGGCATTGTCCCTACATGTTTAATAACCACGAGACAATGAGAACCTGAGAATGAGTCACAGCAGCAGCAGTAGTGTTGCCTTCAGTAAACAGTTGAAGGACATTCTGGTGATGATGCGGTTTTTGCTCTGCATTCTCAGTTGTAAAGAATAAGGCAATGAATTCACCATAATGCTTGCTTGTGGTTTTTCACTCATGGTTCCCTTTCCCCCCCATTTTTTTCCATCCTCATTGGAGGGTTTGGTCTGATTTTTAGAGAAAATGACAGGTAGACTGCAAGCAGAGCCTCCTGTTCTTGCTCTGGAGTTGACCATAACAGCATCCTTTTCCTGCCTGTGAATTGAATACTATTGCCTGAATATTCCAAAAGAGCAGAGCAAACCTAACTCCTCATGAGTCTTGTGAACCAGCACATGACTTTGCTGAAAAAAATTACATATGTGGTCAGCCTGTATTTTTGATAAAGGTAAGCAATCTTCTTCATATCAGCTGTATCAAAAAATACAGACGATCTCACTGTTTCAGCTGAATGTTCCGTTGTGCACTGACACCCATACTGGTGATGACCACCACCTGTATGAACCCTACAAGAGTGAATATGCTGCATAATTGTAGCTTGATTAAAACTGCTAAAAATATTTCTATACCTCACTTGCCCTAAAGAACTTTGCAGAATTATGTCCTTTTTTTCCTTTTCATCTATGCATTTTTACTGTGATTTCCACCCTTGGCAATGCAGGTTCCTACAAATTCTTGCTTATGAGCTGGCAGGCCTCACT